>NC_056725.1:758742134-758992134 GCF_019279795.1 Protopterus annectens | reverse complement strand
ACCATTTGGTAATTGCATGCAGCCTGCTGTGTGGTAATTGCAGTACTTACTGTCATAGCAACCCAATGCTATAAATTGCTAGGTCAGGTAGGCGTAGCCCTTTCAGCTTTCCAAAGTGGGGCCCATGCTTGTTTGCTGTGGACACCATTGTGTAAGTCAGAAGGTTGGTATACTTCTTATATCTGAAGCTAGGGGTGTAGCCAGTGATTTGAATGTTGTACTCAGACCTGAATGTTGGCACTTCCAGTACACAGTTGTCAGTGTAGAATTGTACTCACCCATACAAATGCTAACACAAGATACATGGGAGTATGTAATTTCTTTTCTACTTATACATTTAGCTGCCATACATACGTAGTTATTGAGATGTATTCATTTGGCACATGATCTGTTTGTGAACTGCTATACTGTGAACATTAATGTACTCACTTCTGCACAGCTGGTGCTTTTTTATTGTTGACATTAGCACAGGATGCTCATGAAAACTGGACAATTCCAGTACTGAGTATGCTTACCTACATCCTTGCTGGACCCTGAATACACAGGTATTTTGTATGTTTGGGTGGGGATTGTCCTGCTATGATACTGTGTGAGGGTTGTAAAGTGCTACTGTAACATTATTTACTGCTAGAATGTCTGGTTCTGTTATCACAGTCATGTAATGCAATTCCACAATAACTGCTGGTAAAGCTCCACAGAACAGGTTTTGTGTTATGGCATTCCTATCTTTCATTTACATTCACTCATTCTGATGCATGATATATATATTTCAGCAACAACTTGCTGTATATCTACTGTGGCTTAGTGGTACTTCATGCAGTCTAGTGTGTCCAAGGTCCGGGATTCAAGACTGACAGTGGTGTTTTATTTTCCTGCTGAGCAGAACAAGGGCCCTCACATGCAGGGTGACTAAGGCACTTTAAGCAGTTGTAAGCGGGTTTGCGTGGGTTTGCGTGAAGCTTAGCAGTACTTACTAAGTACACACAAACGCACACTCGCACAAACCCACTAACTACTGCTTAAAAGTGCTTACTCCCGCTAACCCCCGCACTCATTTCTTTGAAAGAAAAGAAAATGGGGAGATAGGAAAGTGGTGAAAAAGGGGCACAAAGAGGGAAAGACAGTAGGGAAAACAGCTCAGGATGTGCAGGACGGGTGTAGAGAGGGTCCATAGCTGCCTATTTCTTTAACAGCAACAGCTGTGCATATGCTAGAAATTTGGAGGGAAATTTGAAACCTTCCACTCCTGAGAGAGGGGTGAGGACAACAAAGTATGTTATACTGTCAGTTACATATCAGTTTATGTGTCCATGATGTGCGGACATGTGTGCAAAATGGGCAGCTATGTATGGGGCATTATTTTTTTGTGGGAGCAGATTGCCCTTTTTTTTTTCAGGTGAAAGTGGAATGTGGGGTAGGGGAAGTATGGATATTTGGGGAGAAAGGTTGGGGAGGTAAACAGACAAGACAAACAAGATGCATACAGGGGCGGAATATGACACATGCGGTGGGTGAACACCATTGACAGGGAAGGATGTTTAGAAATCGCAAGCCCATGAGCCCACAGATGGCAACAATGGAACTGAGATCCCCCCTATGGGCAGTCACCACTGCACCTTCACAGCCCAGAGGGTGACTGTGCTGGGGGCTGTGTAGGAGGGGCAGGCTCACCCGTGAGTCGGACCACATGTGCCTCAAGCTGGCGTAGAGGATCAGCGACTGAACGCTCGATCTCCCTATGCACCACAGCCCGGACCATTCGGAGGGTGATAGGTGGCCCTCCTCCAGCCACGCTTGCAGGGGGGATGAGCCCCATCCCCTGCAGCGCTTCCACCCAAAGGTGGCACAGGGCCAACGGAGGAGGAGGTCCCGGGCTGGACACCAGACCTGCTGGTGCCAGGTGCCATCGCCAGCTGAGGTGGGACAGGTGGGTCCGCTGGGACCAGCCTTCCCGTACTTTCTATGTTTAGGAGGACTTAATGACAATATGGGTTGGTAACAGCCAACAGCATTCCAAATTAGTTGTAACAGCATGCAGTAATATTCCCATTAACCCAACACACCAGAGTTCCAACAGTTGAACAGCAAGCATAACACATACATATATAGAACAACAGTGGACATTCCAACAGCATGCAGGATTGATTGGCCATCAGGCTACCAAGACTGTGGTATTTGAACAGGGCACATGCATCAAAGTAAATGCAGATATTTATAAACCAATAGGACATATGCCCCAACAAATATTTTGAGATTAGACATACCCATTGAGGTGTGGAATTGCATTGTTTATGCTCATACAGTAGGGTGTAAAAAGATACCTCCATTAACAACGTATATGTACTTATAGTTTACACTACATTCCTATTGACTACAGGTATATAACCCCTACCTGTATTATTACACTAGGCAATGTCCATTAAGTTGTGAAATGGGTTTTGCTAGTTCCTTATATACCTGACCTGTATCTGACATACAGACTGTCCAGGATGCAGATGTTACTGCTACGTATTTATATATTTTATTTATATTTATATATCTACATATCTGGATGTGTTCAGGTGACATTATCAGTTATATTTTAACAGATCCCTACATTTCTAGCAGCACACTGACATTTCTGGGGAACACAATAACAAGCTACTCATGTGCCAGATTTACCTATACACGCCAGCCATGAAACAACAGTTGAGGACTGTATATATGCTTAACAACTACTGGCACTCCTTTCATCCACTTTCTATGGGCCTACCCAAGTGTGGGTTGACAGCACTTAATACAACACTACTATTTCTATACTGCAAGAGTACAACAACATTTCGAAGAAAGTGACATGGACGCACTCCAGGAATTATACCTTTATTAATTACATTACACACTTTTCTAGAGATTCTCTCATTTATTTGATATTACATTGCATGCAGACGACTTATTCAAGACATAGTATACCTTTATTTATGGGTTACAACACTCTTTTTCAGTCTCTCTCACTTATTTTATATAACAATACATGCAGAGAAATTATTCAGGACTTATACCTTTATTAATGGGTTACAACACTCTTTTTCAGACTCTCTCACTTTACATAACAGTACATGCAGAGAGGTTATTCTAGACTTATTATACCTTTATTATTGGGCTACAACACCTTTTTTCAGGCTCTCTCACTTATTTTATATAACAATACATGCATAATAATTACTAACCTGCCTGGAGGCGCAGCCTTAGCTGCCTATCTGCATAGGCTTGCTGAGTCACAGCACGGACACCTGCAGCTGTGAAGTAAATGAAGTGATGTTGATACATATACCTATCCATAATATCAACTACAATAGTAATTCTTACATACTTCATTCCATGGCTACCTACTCAGTATTGGGGCATTTTGCATCCCAAGGGCCTCCTGTATCCACTGGTTCAGTTGGTCCTGCTTGTGTCTCTTCAGGTCTGCGTGGTGATGCCTGACCTGCTCACCAGTCCGAGGGACACCTGTGGCACTGGTGAGATCATGTGTGAGACGGTTCCAGGCTTCCGCTTTGTATTCAGTGCCCTGGAACTGGCCCTGCAGGAGTCTGGCATCATGATTATGGACAAGGAGCCAAACCATCACTTTTGACTCCTCAATGCCCCACCGTTGCGCTTGAAAGCGAGAGCCCTCTCCAACACCAGCCATGCTGCCTGCAGATGGGAGCTACAACCAGTTATGCAAGTATTTCTGCCTATGGAGCTTAAATATGCCTCATTTTCAGCACTTATTTGTGATTGGCCGGATTTGAAAATTCTCAGCTGAGTGCACACCTGCTTAGCACTGAGTAAACTTTGATTAATATGTATATGTGTGTTGACAGTGCATGAACATCAAAAGCTGTCATGGCTTAGTGGTTCAGTACTGTGATTATGGTGCACAGTATCCTGGGTTCAAGACCTGTCATTGCTTTTTATTTTACTACTGGCCTGACCAGCTAGGTGTGGCTGTGTTTAGCCGACTTTGTTCAACTTTGCCCAACATTGCTCTACGTTGCCCGACATTGTGCTAGTTAGCGCAATGCGCAGCTTCGCACAAACATGTTTTGTTTGCACTAGGCGCGATGCGCAGCTCTGCGCAGCTCTGCGCAAAGCCATTGCTCTAGTTAAAGCAGTGCTAAGCTATGAGCAATTATACCTAAATGTGCTTAATACTGTCAAACTTTGCTTAACAGTGCATCACATTGCTTAAGATACGTTACTTATACATTCATCAGTATGCATAACCAATTCACCTTCTTATATATGTATAAAATATTATTCACTACTACATAGGCCATTTCAATGCTTTTTACTAAATTTAAAAGATAAATGTCAGGAATTATTTTTCTATACAGATTTCATACAGAAAATAGAAAGGGGAATAGAGGGACTTGAACCGGGAATGCCTCCTCTTTGTGTGAAGGCTGTACCACTACACTATTGCTATTTGGTTTAACTTGCATATAAGTGTCTTATTATCCTCTTCGATGCCTAAACTGCTAACTGTAGCTAAGCAATGGGCAAACACGTGCAAACACGCGCAAATACGGGCAGCTATTTTGGAAATAATAAAAAAAATAAGGGTTTTACATTTTATAATTGTACAGGGGTTTAGAATGTGGGGGAGTATAGTGTTGTGGATGTACACATTTGAGCGGACTCGCTCATGTCATTTACATTTGATGATTGTGGGACTTGCAGGGGCATGGATTTTTTGACTGCTTGGCAGTCTGACACACCCCTTGCACTCGTGCATGCTCCGTGTTAGCCTTAGAGTTGAGTCAACGTGCCCTCATGAATATGCATTGCATGCTGACATCATCTGCTTAGGCTGCAGTTTCTGTGTAAGACTTATTTAGTCTTACATGGAGGATTAGTGAATCCCGGGGTAGGAGAAGTCATACGAGTTGACTGCAGAGATAATCCGTCACTTTTTATAAGCAATACCACCCTCTCAAAGAAGCATAATTGGCTGTTTCACTGGTCTCTACCAGGAAGTAACACCAACTCCATGTACTTCCATGAGTGAGCCATCCTCTCCACCATCTCATAGTACATAACTAAGAATATCTTTAAAAAAATTCATTAAAAAGGAGGGGATTAATTATTCCATTTTCTTTATAAAGAAAACGACCCAATTTGAACAAGGCACCTTTGCAGAGATTTGCAAAAAATCCACAAGTAAAAATGAAAATGAAAGTCAAGACACTGCAAAGGTGAGGCTCCAGCACAACAACCTCAAAGCATTCAAAATGTATATCCAAAGTATCGAATTTTCTCCAAGAACAAATCAAGGATCTGGATTAGGATCCTAAATGTGACATCATGCATTCCCTGTTCATTATTGAACAATGTTTTTAAAGTCAAATTACGGGTAAACAATTTTAAATCAAAGATAATTTCAGTGATATTCATATCCATTGCTGGTATAAACAATAGCCCTTTTTCTAACACGTTAGATTCAAATTCTGTTAGACAATAGTCTGATAAATTTACAATTAATGTCTTACTTGTTGGAAGGCTTTTTTATTGTGATCTTTCTCTTATAGGCAGAGGAAAATTCAAGAAGTTGAGTTTCCTATCACATTATTAGTTAAAGTTTCAGTTTCTGCTTCACGATGCACATCCACGCTTACTTGTATCGTCTTCTTCCTTGCTCCAAGGTTTGGCGTTGCAGGTAAATTCAAAATGTCGGATGTCAAGGCGTTCACTCGGTTGTCATCACGAACACGCCCATCTGTTTCTACTTGCCCAATCAATGTATCTCTAAAGGCTGGGGTTTGTGAAGAGGGAATATTCTCATTTAATCCCTGAGCCACTGGATGAATATTGGAAACAGAAAGATTATTTTTATTCATATCTCATGGCCAAATGAAAATATGACCCAACGAAAAATCTTTCTGATCTCTACAAAGCTTCTTTACTTTAGTTTGTAAAAGCTTTCTAGCATATACTGATACATTTTCAACCGTATCGGTCATCGGTTTAACTAATGCTTCTGCAGCCTAAGTCTTACACATGTCAATACACTTTTTCTTTATAATGTCATTGATTTTTATCTCTTCTCTTCCTGCTGCCGCTACCAGCAGCCTTAAATACCCCAAACTAGTATTAATGTTCAACTGTTGCCATTCACTTAACAGTATGGGATCGCAATCAATTTGAGCAGGCATTTTAAGCACCCTGAGACCTCAAGGTATAACATTCTCAGCTATACAGGCTTCTAGATGGAACTTCTCATATTGCACCCGCTTCAATTTAAATAAGTCTTTTTGTAACGAAAGCATTTCACTTCTCATGGCCAGATAATCAGTATTAGAATATTCTGTCCCTTCAGTGACAATATAATTTTTCAATAGTGGATTCTCTTCTTCACTCACCTTAGATAAAAATAATTCTAAATTAGTTTCAGTCCATTTCACTTTTGAAACAGGTATATATTCAAGGTCTATATTGTCCATGCCTGTAGCCATAGCCCTTGAAATAGTGGGTAAATAACAAAAGACTTCTGTATAAAGAAAACGACCCAATTTGAACAAATCAAGGATCTGGATTCCACTCCGTGTTAAACTGTTAATTAGAATCATGTGACTGATTTTAAGTATTATATAAGGTGTGTGTGTGTGTGTTTTAATGGATGTTATACACCTGAAGAAGCTGTTTGTGAAAGCACTTGTGTACCAATAAAACTGTGTTGCAGCGGAGTGGAATCCAGATCCTTGATTTGTTCTTGGAGAAAATTCGATACTTTGGATATACATTTTGAATGCTTTGAAGTTGTTGTGCTGGAGCCTCACCTTTGCAGCTTCTTGACTTTTGTTTTCATTCCATTTTCTTTGTTTAATTTTCCTGAACACTGTTAAAATAATCTATAACAAAGATCTTTGATTTGAATTAGCACATAATATGGTATTGAATAAAACTAGCCAAATAGTTTAATTTGACTTGGCCAAAGAGATTGAAAAAATATAGTGTTTATTTAGACATTTTTTTAAAGAATTCAGTGGTCATAAAATGTATGGAGGTAATATTTACTGACACCTTACATATTCTGCAAAGAACATGAATAACAAAGGGAATACATTTCAAAGAATATAAATTCCAAAATAAAGATGAAGCTGTTCCCTTTAGAGATATCAAATGATAGAGTTTTGCTTGTATCTAGATCAGGACATGAAGTTGTAACATGAAAATCCCAGTTTGTTTCTGGTATAATTGTTGTAAAGTCTAACAATGTTATACAATAGACAAAAACAAGACTTTGAAGTAAATTGTTTGAAACCAGTGCTATAAGTTGGAATAAATTAGAAAATTCATCCAACTAGTTAGAAAGGAGTTTCTTGAATTTTAATGGATAAAATCCTCATATTTCATACATCCAGCCATTCTGCAGTTTGTAGAGCAACATTTATTTGTAAATCATGTAAAGATAATTTTGAGTTCTTAAGACAACTGAACCAGAAGTGTAAATGTATTGTAACTTTTCCCCATCAAAATGTTGTAATATAATTTATGATATGTGTAAAACCCACCTGTGTAATTTCTCTGGTAGAGAATAACCAATGCTTTTCATACTAAGCTTTTATTTATAAATTTCTTAAAAAGTTTTAATATACTATTAACATAGCTGAAATATATTGGTGTGTAAATTTCATTTTGTATAGAATTTACCATAACTAAGTACAATTTTTTATAAAAGATGTTTAATTGAATCGGGGGATTCATAAAGGTAATCATGAGGAGGTGGACATACCTCAGTGTAACCATTATGAATTCATAAACAGCCTTATCATGGTGCTTTCTTATGAAGACATGCAGCACCACACGGAGCTGTCTCTGTGTCCATGTTGCATGCTAATGAGGCAGTCGGGGGAAAAAGAGGCATATGCTAATTAGCCATGTGTTCTCCCCCAGAACTGCCTCTAGGAAAGTATCTAAACACCGAACAATTCATAGACTCACTCAGCTGCATAGGTTAGCATAATCGCTCCTTGTACTTCATGGTGAACACAGCCAGAAGGCCATGTGCATCCATTTCAGTAGAGGTAAGTTCAGGGGGACTTGAGTGGTAAGGTCGGTTTAGAAGGTTTATGCATGATTGCATGTGAAGGGCTGCATGTATAAATATTTGTCTGTCTGGAAGATAGTGGTAGGTAAATTAGGGGATAATTTATACAGGTGTGTGTGTGTGTGTGTGTGTGTGTGTGTGTGTGTGTGTGTCTGTGTGTGTGTGTGTGTGCGCATGCATCTTTATAAAGGTGAATAGATGAGCGCATCTGAGGAGGGGGCTGCTGTTTTTTTTTTGTGTGTGTGTGTGTGTGTGTGTGTGTGTGTGTGTGTGTGTGTGTGTGTGTGTGTGTGTGTGTGTCACTGTGCGTGGTTGGCATGTTCCGTGTAACTGTCCTTCTTCTACACAATTCTAGACTATTGAGCAGAGTCTGCATAATTGGGTGGGGAAACACAATCCAAAAGAGATAACTGTTACTTATGCTTGAGTAGCACTTAAAGAGTATGGTGGGAGGGGATAATAGATATCAGGGATGCTCAATATGGCATGCTTTAAAGGCATATATTTTTTAAAAATGCAATAAACCAATAGACATCAGGGATAGGTAGCATGCCCTAAAAGGCATTAAGAGAGAGTTTGAATCCTGTATCCTCCAACATCCTCCAGAAGATATTATCGTCTGCACCACCACTAGACTTCAGGGATAAGTAGCATACGGTAAAAGGCACTAAAAAGAGAGTTTGAACCCTGTACATTCCCACCTCCTACAGGGAATATTAGTCCCCTGCACCCTACAGGGAATATTAGTCCCCTGCACCACCACTAGACAGCAGGGACTGAGTTTTACAGTACATATGTAAAAAAGTACAGAGTGGTGGAAAAGGATTCAGATCATGCACCTATGCTGCAAGATACCCCTGCATTATCCCACTGCACTAATATGTATTGAGGATTATGCAATGTCTGCAGCATGTCATGCATGTCACAATGTACAAGGGATAAGTATAGGAAATGTTAGGCATACCTCTCAACCTCGTAGGATAACAGAGTTTGCCTTAGCATGCATTTACTGAAGGATATGAACTGTGAAATGTGAATGTCTTGTTTTAAAGACCGACTGTAATCATATGTAAATTTCCATGGCAGAGGAAAACCAGAAATCATGAGGTGTCAGATAAATCGCATGTGTTTGTGAGTCTGTGTGTGTGTGTGTGTGTGTGTGTGTGTGTGTGTGTGTGTGTGTGTGTGCCTTTTACTGTGTGCATGGGAGAATGATGGGGGGTGCCTGTGCTAACACAATGCAATCCCTGTTATTAACTGCCACAGGAATTGCTGATCTGCATTTTGCTGTAGTTAATTGTGATTCATAGATATGCAAATAACCATAAAATTAATCTTTCATCACTGCAGTGAATTTTTAAATTGAAAAGTGCCACACTGCAGATACAGGGCCTTTTGCCATAGCCCTTAATGCAATGCAATAGTGTCTTAATGAATCCTTGGTGTTATTAATTTATTTATCTATTTATTTAGTTTTTCAAAAATGCCAACTAGAAATCTTTCCAAGTTGAATCAGCAGTATTATCCAAAGAAAAATGATTATCTTAAAATGGAACCTAATCAATATACCTTAGTAGCCGCCACTATGAGTGAAAGAAAGCGAATTCACAGAGGACTAAAACCCCTGAACTGCATTTTCTGGAAAAAAAAAACTGTCAAAAAAAAAACACAAGCTTTGGTTTCAAGTTGAATTTCTTGGTATCTGTGTCTTAAGCGCATAATAAGCCAGTTATGATCAAAGACCCACCCCCGGATTCGGCAAGACCTGCACTGTGTGCAGGAGCATTGCAGGAGCTCCAGGAGGCAATATGTCTGCCGTGTGCTCTAGGAATAAGCTGTAGGGACGTGCACGAGTGCTCCTGCACTATTATTGCAGGGACGCAGCTCCTGTATGCAAACTACCTTATTTGCATGTGAAAACCATGTAAGTGAGGTGAATTTGCAATCCAGGAAGCTGGCTGTGCAGGACTAGTGTAATCTGTAGAAATGTACACGGTTAGTAACTGAGTACATTTCTGCAAACTACAAAAGCCATGACAGCTCCAAATAAAGGGTGTATAGAACGTGTAAAGCATGTCAATGGCCAAATATATGGCATTGGCATGGAAAACAGTTTCAAAAATAAAAAAAATAACTTTTATTTTTTTTTAGCCAATTTGGCTGTTTAAGCATAGGGCAGCGGCACGCAAATGGGATCGGGCCGAAAATATAAAAAAAAAACTGAAATAAGCATTCTAACCAAAATCACTATTTTGCCATTATATTCAATGGCAGTCAGAAGACAACATGGCCAGTGAATAGTGGTTGCTAAGAGGGGAGACTCAGTGTGGGACCTGTAGCTATGCATTAGCAGGCAATCCTATGCAAATGATGGGAATTATACTGAATCCCAGATTTCCCCTCAGTGTTAGTCAACACCCAGCAGTGTAAGTGCAGGAATAGCTTGGTTCAAGCCTAAGAGTTAGGTGACATCATAGGGGTGTGTGTTAGGCATACTGTAAGCGGATTGGAGCCCTGTGGCTCCAGTTTGCCCTTAGCTTAGCAGAGCTAAGCAAGTGGGTGAGTCTGAGGCTGCCTAGCACTCTTTACATTGCCTAAGCAGGTGTGTGTGCTGCGCACTGGGATTTAAAGGGAAAAAAAAGTAAACCACGAAATAGCAGCTCCGTGCACATTTGAGCACTGTGTTTGCGAGGCACGCCCCCGGACTTAAACAGGAAGGCAATGAGAAGGAAAAACAGCAGTAGGAAGGTAATAAAGGTGAACTAGCATAGCTGACAGGTGAAATGTATCAGAATCAGCCAATTACACAGGCAGCAGCCCAGCCCAGAACACTACTATAAACTATGCAAACACCTTTCCCTCTGGTTTTTCCCACACCTTTACACCACCGGTATATACAAGCGGGGAAGTTTTAACAAACAAAAACAACAAAATGATAGGGGCTGCAGCAGCTATCATACATCAACATGTGAAAGAGGCTGAGGGTGGTGCGGATGATTGGGCGGCACAGTGGTGCAGCGGTTAACGTTGTCGCCTCACAGCAAGAGGTTCTCCGGTTCGATTATTGGCTGGGGTGCCTTCTGTGTGGAGTTTGCATGTTCTCCCTGTGTTCGCGTGGGTTTCCTCCGGGTACATTTCTTTCCTCCTCCCACAAAACATGCATGTGAGCGTTTCTCCCCGGGCCACTGCTGAAAACAGGCTCTGTGGAACCTAGTCGGACATTCCCGGTCAACAAATGTTAAATAAATAAATAAAATAAATGAGAATGATGTCGATCAACCCACAGTGAGGAGACAGAGAAGAGTGTACAGACCCAGGATAACCTACCAGGGATTACATGGGCTGGAGATAGTAGAGTGCTATAGGGTGGACGGGGACCTTCTGCAGCAAATTGTTGAGCTGTGCCGGCTACGCCTTACACACAGAACTAACAGAGGGGAACCCATCCCAGTGGATACCAAGGTATGTGTAGGCCTAAGAATACTAGCCACAGGTATTTTCCAAAGGCCAACTGGGGATATCATGGGGATCTCACAGGCATCAGCATCCAGGGTACTCCACCAGTTCCTGGATGCCATGTCAGCACATGCCGGTGAGCTCGTATATTTCCCCAACACCTGTGAGGCGTTGGCCAGCAATATTTATTTATTTTATTTATTTTACATTTGTTGACCGGGCTGGTCTAACTGGATACATGTCCATTTTCAGTAGAGGCCCGGGGAGAAAAGCTCCAGACAAACATTATAAACATTAAAGATTAATAGTGGAATTACATTAGCAATTGTAAACATTGAAACCAAATCAGAGTATGGAGGGAATAAATTGATCAAAAAAAAAGAAATAATAATGTGTTTTTTTTTTTTTTTTTTTTTTTTTTTTTTTTTGTTTGAGGATGAAAACTACTCTTAGTAAGATTAAGGGTAGTTTGTTAAAAAAGGTATAATATACTTGTAGAAATTATATGCAAACCTTTGTAAACAAGGAGGAAATAGGAAGGTTGAAGAGGAAGTAGGTTGAAGAAAGGAAAAGTCAGAGAGCAATAAGAAAGGAGATCAGTAATCTACATAAGTGGGGTAAAGGGTGAGAGTGGACCCTAGGGAGTAGGAAGATAGAAGTGAAAGAGGAAGCAATTAGTCAGGGTTTGTGCAGGGGCACATCCAGTGAGATTTTAGGTGAAGTTTGAGTCTTAGTTTAAAGAGAGAAAGGGATGGTATTTGAGTTAGGTCTGTTGGTAGGAGGTTCCAGCGTTTGCCAACAGTGTTTGAGAAAATGCTATCACCTGACAAGTTATTAGACTTTGTAGTACAAACAAGTAATCTAGTAGAGGAACGAAGTGAAGTTAGATTTGTGTATGGGGTGATAAGGTTAGTGAGAATAGGAGTATTTTTAGGTTGATAAAAGATTTTGTGAGCAATGATGAGTTGGGAAAATGTTAGTAAGCTAGGTAATTCAAGCCAGTTGAGTTGCTTAAGATTAAGACAATGGTGTGTCTTGTATGGGTTGCTGGTAGCAAACCTGGCGATATTGTTATAGGCATGAGAAATTTTGGAGGTTAGTTCTTTTTAGATTAGTATAAATAGATGAAGCATAGAGAAGCGTAGAGATTAAGTGAGAGTGGGCAATGGTGGTTCTGGCCTGAGGAGTAAGGAAAGGTTTGATTCTGTATAAGGAACCAATCTTTCTGTTCACTGCTTGTATGGTGTTGTTAATGTGAATATCATAGGTGAGGTTGTTGTCGATAGTCACTCCTAGCAGTTTGGTAGATTGTTCAGGTGTTATCAGGGTGCCTTTGCTAGATACAATAGAGAGATCAGTAGGTGGGGACCTATTGGTAGGTGGAAATAGTAGCAGCTTGGTTTTTTTGGCATTCAGAAGAAGGCAACGTTTTAGGAACCATTCTTCAACCATGTTAAATACTTTTGGGTTATGTAGTGGAGGTCTGAGGTGGAGTTAGCAGAGCATATAAGTGTGGAATCGTCGGCATATTGAATACAGGTGGCCTCAGGGACTGCAATGTGAAGGTCGTTGATAAATAGAGAAAAAAGAAGAGGTCCCAGAATTGAGCCCTGGGGGACTCCTATGGAGACTGGTAGAAGGGATGATAGTTTATTTTGCCAGACAACTGCTTGTTGCCTATTGTTAAGGTAAGATTTGAACCATTGAATAGCTGGGGGTCGAGAGCCAGAAGTTCAAGGGTATTTATCAGTAGGGGATGGTTGACCATGTCAAAAGCCTTTGACAGGTCGATGAAGAGAGCAAAAGAGAGGGTGCTGTTATTACGGTTTTTATTGATGGTATCAGTGAAGGATAGAAGGGCGGTGGTGGTGCTGTGAAATGGCCTAAAGCCATGTTGGCAAGTAGCCAAAATACTGTGTTTTATTAAGTGGTTAAGTAACTGATGGTGAATACATTTTTCCATGACTTTAGCTAAGGGTGAAAGAAGAGCTATTGGTCTGTAGTTAGAATAGTCAGTGGATTTACCACCTTTATGAAGTGGGATGATATGGGAGACCTTCCAAATTTCAGGGATGATACCTTCATTAATGGTTCTATTTAGTAGAATGGATATGGGAAAGGCAATGGATTTTTCTGCTATTTGCAGATACTCAGCAGGTAGTTGGTCTGCTGAGGGGGAAGAAGGTTTAAGCTTTAGGAGGATTTTATAGATAGAGTTAGTAGAGATGGGGTGAAATGTGAAAGTTGGTAGGGTTATAGAACTATGGGAAGTTTGGTTCATATTATCAGAAGAAAGCTGGCTTGCTAAGGACTGGATGATCTCTGTAAAGTAGGTGTTGAAATTATTCGCAGTTTGGAGTGGGGTGTTTTGGTCAGCATCATGAGGAGATGGTGTACTACAGTGACCAGGTTTAAGGAGACTATTGATGCTTGACCAGAATTTCTGAGGTTGCTTTTGGTGCGTTTGTTGAAGCTTGCTATAGTAGTTCTTTTTGTCAGATAGTATAGCCTTTTTTGTCATATTTCTCAATTGTCTAAAGATTTGTCTATCAGGGGAGGTTCTGTTAGTTCTCCAATTATGCCAAGCTTTATTTCTTTGTAGTATTTTGTTCTTAGTTTCAAGTGTTAGCCATGGGGCTGGTTTGAATTTCATTCTAATAGATCATTGGGGCGCATGCATATCTAGGATAGCAAGAAATTGCGAGTTAAAATATGTCACAGCTTCATTTAGTGGGAGGTTTTTAACAGGTTTCCAATCACAAGCTCTAAGTTCGTTCTGGAAGAGTTTGGGGTTGAAATGTTTCTTAGACCGAATTGTTCTATATGTTGGGGTGATAAAGATATCATTTTTTTGTCTTATTATGTAGGTAAGCATGTGATCACTAAGATCGTCTGGTAAGGTACCTACCTTGTAAGTAGTTGGGTCTTTATTTGTGAGTATCCAGTCTAAGGTACTTTCTTTGTTAGTAGGTTTGTTAATTCTGCATTATATGCAACTCTTTCACCAAACAGCAGAATACTGTGAGGTAGTGGGTGCTATAGACTGCACGTACATATGCATCAAAGCACCACCTGGTGATTGGGGTAGGGTCTACATCAACTGCAAGGGCTTCCCCTCCATCAACTCCCAGGTCGTGTGCAATGCCCAGGGCATTATAATGAATTCGTGTGCTGGCTGCCCTGGAAGCTATCAGAATTCCCACATCTGGCATCTGACACAGCTGTACCAGAGGTTTGCCAATGGAGACATCCCTCACGGTCACTTAGTGGGGGATGCTGGTTACTCACTGGAGCCGTGGCTGATGACACCCATCAGAAATGCACACACACCCGAACAAGAACTCCATAATGAGGCACATGCACAGACCAGAATTAAAAATAGAGCATGTGTTTGGGATGCTCAAGTCATGGTTCCGGTGCCTGGACACATCTGGTGGAGCCTTGCAGTACTCACCAGCTACATGTACTCAAATTGTCATCGTATGTGCCATGCTACACAATATGATCCTGTGGAAACAGCTGCAGCAGGAACAGCAAGGGGCAGGGCCATACAGTCCCCCCACCATTGCCAAGGCCTGTACAGGCACAGAGTGACTCGGAGGAGGAACAACCTGAGCCTGCCCCAGTAGGCAGAAGGTGGATGCCTAGTGTGCCCTGGCCTTGGCAAAGAGGCAATGCATAGCACATATACTGACACAGTAGTGACCCAGGGAAAGATACCTCTCTCTGACTCGCACATACAGTAAAAGGGATGCAAGACATGAAACTACCTGTGCTCAACTATGTATAGGGAGTGTACTATGTGCATCCGACATGGGCAGCCCTCCAGCACCATCCTCAATACTGGCACAGCCACAAGGTAAGTCACTCTTCTTACCAATTGCTGAATGGAGTAGTATGTGTTGTTACATCTATCTATGATATGGATGTGAGCATGCAAGGGAATTGGGTGGCTGAATGGGATGCTAGCAGATAGTAGACACCTATAGTGGCAGCATGAGATCTGTAAAAAATACTGGTGTCATCATAGTAGCCAGTACTACACATGGTGACAAAACCCACTGCAGGAAATGTGCTGGGCCACATGTGTGTCCATATGACACACATGCCAATCAAGGAGGCTCACATACCAAACAACAGTCTCAGACAGCAGGACAGGTGTACATAAACACAAACATAGGCTGTGCTAAGGCCTCTGAATCATGGCTATGTGTAACCTCCCCTACCGGCCTACACAGACAGACTACATCAGGTCAGGCAGTGGGATGTTAGTTCTGAAGGGTAAGAAGTCAGAAATTGATATGTAGGTCAATCAAACCTAAGACCTGTAGTACACTGATATGCCTGTAGTCAGCATGATAGGTTAGAATACAGAATGAAATGGAGTACCTGATATACCAGTACAGTCATAGCAAATGTGTACAAGTGTCAGGTGTGCCCCCCCAATCCTATGTAGAAATGTAGTAACAGTCAGGTGTGCCCCCCAATCCTATATAGAAATGTAGTAACAGTCTGGTGTGCTCCCCCCAATCCTATGTAGAAATGTAGTAACAGTCAGGTGTGCCCCCCCAGTCCGATGTAGACACGTAGTAGCAGTCAGGTATGCCCCCCAATCTTATGTCGAAATATAGTAACAGTCTGGTGTGCCCCCCCAATCCATTGTAGACATGTAGTAACAGTCACGTGTACCCCCCCCAATCCTATGTAGAAATGTAGTAACAGTCTGGTGTGCCCCCCCAATCTGATGTAGACACATTGTAACAGTCAGGTGTGCCCCCCAATCCTATGTAGGAATGTAGTAACAGTCAGGTGTGCCACCCCATGCCTACGTAGACACGTAGTAACAGTCAAGTGTGCACCCCCCAATCCTATGTAGAAATGTAGTAACAGTCTGGTGTGCCCCCCAATCCGATGTAGACACGTAGTAACAGTCAAGTGTGCATCCCCCAATCCTATGTAGAAATGTAGTAACATGTATATGTAGGTACAATACCAGTGGAGCACAGATTACCTGAGGTGGCCAAGGTAGCAGGATAGATTATAGCATTTGTACAATATGCAGGTGTGCATGTGTTAGGTTAGTGTGTGTTTCATATTGTGTGAGAGTGGTCTGTGTGTATGCATGATGCTGTTTGTCCTGATGGCCATTGCCCAGTACTGCCGATGACAGGGCCAAGACCTCACAACTGCAGTGCCAAACACAATGCTCCCCAGTATAACACATTCTAGCAGTAAGCCATTGTAAATGCATGGAGGTAATATGTGTCACCATCTGAAAGATGGACATGGTATGACTGTTGGGCCAGATATATAAGCAGTACACAGGAGAAAATACCCCAGACAGTGTATAATGTGTAACCGTTAAATGGACACACTCTTGAAATTGTACATACAGGTTTGGAGCACATTATCTGGGCTTGTAGAAGGGAATACCGATGCCATCTGGCCAAACACTTGCACACCACAAAGGTCATAGGAATAATGTATTGAGAAACAGCTGATGTCCCTGCACAAGCCAGCATAAGTGGAATGCCCATGCATATCTGTGAGTCAGATGTAAGTAGTGTCCATAGCACACATGCACCCAGCTCACCCAACCTCCACCCACAGGTACCTCTCCGGTCTTATCCCTGCTGTTGGGAATGGGTACAATATGACCCCCACCTGTGTATGGCAATAGTGAAAGAATACAGCATGCTGTGCAGGTGTCCCATGCAGGTGTGTCCCTAGCTGTAAGCAGCACCCTGCCAGCATCCACACCACTTGATCAATACTGACAGAAAATATTGGCATGAACACCTAGCATGCCTACCCTGTCACCCCAGGGGAATATACTGTATTGCAGTCTGGGACTGTAGGACTGACAGAATGCAGCAGCCTGCTACAGCTAGCCTGCATCACTACCAAATGGCCTACAGTCCTCTGCCAAAGGCCTGTGTCTCACCCGTACTGCCAATGTATGTTATGTCATGGACTCCCAAATAACAACATAACACAGTCCACAGAACCCATATGCAAGGCCATATGAACAACCATAGTGACATGTCCACCATGTCCCACTGCATGAACTGTGGACCAACACCAATACACTGCTGTGATGAGGTGATAACTATAGGGAAAGTATCAGAGAATGTTTGCATAATGTGTGGAAGAGGATAAAATAATAGAGAGGGGAGCATGGTCAGCATGGAAAGTACGGAGTATGAAACACAGCCGTGTGCACATACTATCCCTGGCTGCAAATATAAGAATGGGTGGCTACAAATGTGTTGTAAACCACAATAGGGGTAACGCCCTGACTTATGACCCCTGCCTCTGGGTAACCTGTATGAATCTGTACAGTTGAGGTATTGCCATAACAAGATAAGGCCATACTGTCATGTCGATGGATGTACAAGTATGGGATCCTCTGCCACCACTGTACCAAGGTGCTGAACCATTTACACAGACCCAGCAGCAAGTGTCTGCAGCTCCCCCCTCCAGAATGGCATTAGTTTGCATTGATATGTAGGCATTTCACCACAATACTGGACAGAGCTGCATTAATCCTGTGTTCCCCAGGACATCACTGAGAGCAAAAATGTCTACCTGACAGTACTTGATGACATAATTCATCACTAAGTATAACAGTACACATGTCTGTATATCTCTGCTAACACCATGACATGTAGCAAAACCAGCACGGACATATTTACCTACAGTACCCACTATCCCTTGCCCAGTTTGACCCCAGATTGTCAACTGATCTACAGATATCCTGCAGAAACAGTTTGCTAGCTGTAGGTGTAGAACACTAAAGTCTGCACTGGAATACAATCTACCTGGAATGGATCCACACATTCAATACAGAAGGGCATACTGGGCATGCTCTCACACTTAGAGAAATGAAGGCAATGTCAGACAACAAAATACTGAAAGGTCATACTGGGCATGCTCACACACTTAAAGAAATGAAGCCTATGTCTGGCAACAACGGTGGACCATACATAACTGAGAGTTGCAGATGTCAGTGAATACACCCCTTAGTATGCACCAGTCATGCTTTGCACACACTTGGATAGGAATACAAACATACATCCAAGGACAACACACTGTAATATGCCAAAAGTACACATACACAAATGTAGGCATTTGCCTCTGGAATCCCTCAGCATTATAGACTCTGTGGTGCTAGTGCTAACTGTGTAATATGACTGTACAAGGCAGTAGTCATCTAGCAGTTGTATACACATATCTGTGGAATATAAACCTGTGTGTGCCTGAGTGTAGTGTGTCTACCTCTAGATGAATGGGTTATGGCCCATGCACAAACACTGGCCTCCCCATTGCCCTACTATGGCAAGCCTGATGATGTCAGCCACTTTGAAATACACCTTTGGGGAAGGGAGAGTCCAGTAATCTCTGTGGTGTGTCTTATAACTGCGTAATGTTGTAGTGTAATAAACTAGTTAGGTAGGAGTTCTAATCCCATACATGGCAACTGTGTGTGTGTGTGTGTGTGTGTGTGTGTGTGTGTGTGTGTGTGTGTGTGTGTGTGTGTGTGTGTGTGTGTGTGTCTGTGTAGGGATCAACACTTTTTAGGCTAGTCACACTCACTATAATTCAAATGCCATACTTTGGCAAGCCTGCTGATGTCATTCACTTTGAAATACACATTTGGGGAAAGAATAGCCCAGTAATTTCTGTGGCACGTCTTATAACTGCATAATACTGTAGTGTGATAAACTAGTTAGGTAGGAGTTCTAATCCAAGACATGGTAATTGTGTGTATTCATCTGTGTATGGATCAGTGTCTTTTTAGGCAAGTCACACTCACTACAATTCAAATGCCCTACTTTGGTAAGCCTGCTGATGTCATTCATTTTGAAATACACCTTTGGGGAAGGCGTAGTCCAATAATCTCTGTGGTATGTCTTATAACTGTGGAATGCTGTAGTGGGATAAATTAGGTAGGAGTTCTAATCCCAGACATGGCAACTGTGTTTGTGCGTGTGTGTTTGTCTGTGTAGGGAGTAATGTGTTTTAGGCTAGTCACACTCACTACAATTCCAAATGCCCTTCTTTGGCAAGCCTGCTGATGACATTCACATTGAAATACACCTTTGGGGAAGGAGTAACCCAGTAATCTCTGTGGTGTGTCCTAGAACAGCGTAATGCTGTAGTGTGATATAGTTTTTTGGTAGGGGTTCTATTCCCAGACATGGCAAGTGTGGATGTTTGTGTGTGTGTTTGTTTGTCTGTGTAGGGAGAAATGCTTTTGATGCCATTCACAGTCGCTACAACCTCCATTGCCCTTCTTTTGCAACCCTGCTGATGTCATTCAACTTGAAATACACCTTTGGGGAAGGAGTAATCCAGTAATCTCTGTGGTGTGTCCTAGAACATCGTACTGCTGTAGTGTGATATAGTAGTTCGGTAGGGATTCTATTCTCAGACATGGCAAGTGTGGATGTTTGTTTGTTTGTTTGTGTAGGGAACATTGCTTTTGAGGCCATTCACAGTCACTACAGTCTCTATTGCCCTTCTTTAGCAAGCCTGCTGTCATTCATTTTGAAATACACTTTTGGGGAAAGAATAGTCCAATAATCTCCATGGCTCATCCTATAACTGCGTAATGCTGTAGTGTGCTAGACTAGTTAGGTAGAAGTAGTAATCCCAGACATGGTAACTGTGTGCACATGTGTTTGTCTGTGTAGGGAGCAATGCTTTTTAAGCTAGTCACACTCACTACAATTTCAAATGCCCTACTTTGGCATGCCTGCTGATGTCATTCACCTTGAAATACACCTTTGGGGAAGGTGTAGCCCAGTAATCCCCATGGTGCATCCTATAATAGCGTAATGCTGTAGTGTGATAAACTAGTTAGGTAGGAGTTCTAATCCCAGACATGGCAACTGTGTGAGTGTGTGTCTGTGTTTGTCATTCGTAACCTGTGGGGAGGTGGTTGTGAGTGTGTAACAACTAGACTCATTGTGGAGTGCATTTTGCAAATTTCTTATATGGTGGGCCTATTATATGTCACAATGTCCACCTTACAAGGATACTAGATGTCAAACAGTCGAGAGGCTGAGGTGCCAATCCATACCCTACATGTGACATCAAGGCCTGGCGAACAAATGAAGCAGCCCTTATATACCCAGAGAACATTCTCAACCCATGTCTCATACACAAACACACTTGCCTAGGCAACAACCACTTTTTTGGTAGTACCCTGCATATTGCCCACAGATAGTAACCATGGTGTGATTGCAGTGGACTACAGAGGGCATGGAACCCTGTCTCATCACTACAATAGGCACATAGTTGCAGACAGTGTGCCTTCACTATGTTCCCCACTAGACGTCTGCAACAACTGTGGTGCCACCAAATGTGACCTACAAAGGACATTCTATGCCTTAAACACATGCCCTGTATGGACAGATGCCCCTGACACCAGGGAATACCTGTATCATGCTATCAATGTAGGTGTAGGGTCAACCTGGTGTCCATTACCAGTTCCTGCCCCATGAGGCCAGGACTGGCACATCTGATGATAACAATCTGTGTGCACAACATGGGCCAGATACCCCAGGTACAGTTCCATATGTCACTGAACATGCATGTGGGATGTGTGCACATCCCAGATACCATCCATGTCATGGACTATAGAACAGATACATGGCAAGCATTGCACAGCACAGGCCACACATGATAGTAACCCAGGTAGCTGGATGTTGAATACAATATCCACCCGTGTGGGCCAATCCAAACACTACACCCCTGAGGCACACTGCAGACCATTGTCATGTGGCCTGATGCCAAGGTATACTCTTCACCTAGCCTTGTACATCCTTCTGGCATAGTCAACCACTACACACCTGTGAAGCAATGCACCCATGCATGTCAGTACTGGCACCCTGTGTCTGTGTGTGTGGAGTATGATACTTTTTACCACATTCACACTCACTACAACTCCAATTGGCCTATGGAAGCATGCCATCTGATGTCAAACACCTTCACATACCCTTTACCCATATATCAACCGGACAACCCCTGTGGTGCATGTGATACCTGCGCATTACTGTATTGTGGCAAACTAGCTAGTTAGGAAGTCTATTCCTGACCCTGACAACTGTGTCAATGTGTGTGAGTCCCTGAAAGAGTATGGCTGTGTTGACGTTGACACCTGTTCACGTGGACAGTTATGTGTACTACATTTACCTTATTGCTCCTGTATCACTGTAGCAGATGTCACTCTCCATCAGATACACCTTTGGACAGCTCCCCAACATGTAAGCTATGTGGAGCATGCAGTCACTGCATAGACATGTGATAGCAATACATAATCAGTCAGGGGTTTGAAACCCTGTACTGGTAGGTGTGTGACACAAACATCCTTAGGTTTTATTCTCCCACCCCCTCCCTGACTTACTTTGTCTCTGTCTGTCTCTCTCACTCCCTCTCTGGTGGATGTGGAGATGTACACCTGCTTTGCTTAGGCAGCAGCTTGTGTTTTGTAAGTGATGCTCATGATCAGCTGATAGCCTTTGCACGAATTGCAGTCCCTCTCTAGCTGATTGCATGTGAAACAGCTGTGGTAACATTCCCATAGCCAATTGCATGGAAACACACTCGGCAATATCTAGGAACATCATGTGGGTGTTGGGCCTTTTCATTCACTGTGAGCAGGACCTCAGTTTGGTGTTTGGCAAACAGCATCACAGATGGTATTGGGATTTACCTCAACATAAACTGTGGAAACAGGCCAACAGACAGGAGGGGGGTGTGCCAGACATGACTACAGAATGTAAGTGTTACTCTTCTGCATTTGGAGTAATGTTGGTTTAACAGGGTGTGTGTGGATATGGCTAGTCAAAATGATTTAATACCTGTCATGACAGTGTTAAGTGTTTGAGGAAACTCCCACCTGTAGGGTTATCTGCAGATTGGGCGGTGTGTGGAGACTTATGTTTCTTGTGTTACTCACAGAACACCTATCTTAGAACCGCAGAAGCATAGTTTGAGGATTGCAATCAGTACATGGTGACAGCCATGAGAGTTACTGACTTCATATCCTTCATAGGACATATGTCACAACAAACCCTGGTACGACAGTAAATGTATGAGGTTATCACAACAACATGCCAATATTGGTCCAGTGTTTGTTGCTCTAGCCACAAGTCTGTCAACCTTTGTACATATGTCATGCAGTAAGAGGTGCATATGTTCTGTACACCATTATTTATTGACATCATACCTGATAACAAGCCAGTCAGATATCAGACTGCTAGACATGTTATGTATAGTAGGGGTTATTTCTGAGGACATAACTTGGGCATTCTGTCGTTGTGTGTACAGTACTGGGGTCTGTGTACTTATGGTGACTGACAGTATGTGTATTGCACATACGTACCTTGGGCTGTGCACAGACTGCGGTAGATGCCATTGTTCTTGGTCCTGTTCTATCTGATGCTACATGCTGCTCCGGTGTATGGTACCCTATTGGCTTACATGTCTGTAGGGCCAGACACACATGTGTCCCATACCACAGACAAGCATCGGACCATGCTGTGTCGTGACCCAGTGTATGTAGGGTTAGTGTGTGAGTGGCACATATGAGGATGGTGTTTATTAGACAGTCCATATAGTGTCATATTAAGCTTGCATACCATATGTGGCTGTGGCTGTATACACACTGGTTGTGGGTATGCACTTTCTCACAGGTGTTTGTTACTCTGTGCTGTGACATGTGTGTAGAGCCTGCTATATTTGCAGGTACATGTGTATTCCCCCATAAAAAATGTAGTCCAGTGTTGCGGCAGTTTGCATGTAGTTTGCACAGTGCTTTGTGACAAGCCTAGCAGCTTAGTGTAATTACCCAGTGTGCTGTTATGTCCAGTTATTTGCAAAACATACTGCTGCCAGGCCACCATAACTGTTGTGTATGTCTGACAAAGCAGTGGGATTCTGTACAGATGTATGTCACTAACTACTGGGTAGTATGTGGCCATGTGATGTCTACACCACCAGGTATTATATGTCAGGACAGACTGGCATGTGTGAATGCATCAACTGTGTGGGCATATGTAGTCCAGTATTTACGTGCTGTACCCATGTACATGGCTGTTGACATCCACATTGTGAGCCATGGTTCACATGTCTTGCATAAAGGGGATCTGTGTGCGCCTCTGGACTGACCACAGAGTGGCAGACTGTCCACATATTTTGGTCATATCTGTGTTGTAGTCCACAGAATCCTTACTATGCTAGCAGTGGTACTGTACTATGATATCCTTAGGATGTCTGTCAGTAGCTAATGGCGTACATGTCAAAAGCAGATGTGACCTCCTACATACATCTGTTAAGACAACCCCTGTTACAGTAGCTACAGTCTACATATATACCTGCAATACATACATGACATCCCCTTGCACTAAGAGGTTGAGACTATTGGTGCTGAGGTAGGACTGCACTTCATGTTCTGCACATATGATAAACATATATGCATATGTGTATATATATATATATATATATATATATATATATATATATATATATATATATATATACACACACAAATCTCTCTCTCTCTCTCTCTCTCTATATATATATATATATATATATATATATATATATATACATATACAAACTCAGATATGTACATATACACAGAAATATATGTCTACACATATACAGATGTATAGATGTATTTGCACATATAGTTATGGATATCTACATATATATCGACATAAATAGGTATATCTGATTAGATATGTATGCACAGTTATAGATATCTACATATATATCAGCATAAATAGGTATATATGTACACATAGGATGTATATATATATATATATATATATATATAGAGAGAGAGAGAGAGATCTACAAATGGCCATATATGATGCACTGCACAAATGTGTAGACATACATATGTATGAATATATATGTGTATGTACATGTAGACATATATCTACATATGTATATGTATACATCTGTATTCCTGTGATGTGTAAACATCATGGTTGTGTATATCTTCCCAGATGTATCTCACCATATGTATCTGATATGTATGATCAGCATTAGTAAGAAGTTGAGGGCCCTCATCAGGTCGACTAAGGCCAATTTCGAAAAGAAAGTTGCCAGGGATGCCAAGGATAACCATAAGGCCTTCTATGATTACGTCAAAAACCTAAATGGCAACACTCAGGTCTGTTCTGAGCTAGTACAAAGTGAAACAAAATGCACTGACCCCACTGACTTTGCCGCCATCTTGGCTGACAGGTTCAGTGCAAATTTCTCCCCCCTCACCACCTGCAGGCCTATTACTATTCCAGGGGATTGTGTAACTCAAATATTACTGATACGTTGGTTAATAAGGCTCTATCTAAAGATAAAGGCGCTGCCTCCGTGGGACCGGATGGTGTCCCGGGCCGTGTCATGCACGAGCTCCAAAATGAATTAACCCCGCATCTGAATACCCCGTTCAGTCTCAGCCTCTCGACAGGATGTGCGCCCATGGAGTGCTGCGTGGCAGCGGTGGTTCCGCTGCCCGGGGGTGGGCCCACGGCCGACCCTGGGAACTACCGACCAGTGGGCCTGTCCAGTCTGATTTCTAGGGCAGTGGAGCAAATCATTATGGAGCTCATGAATGGAGAGGTTGGGAACCACCAGACACTTTACCCCACGCGATTCGGCTTCGTCAGGGGAAGATCGTGCCTCCTGAACCTGGTGGACTTCTTTGAGGCAGTTACTCGGGCTATGGATAGGGGAAAGGGGGTACACACGGCTTACCTTGACCTTGCTAAAGCATTTGACGCAGTTCCCCATTCGGGTGTTGTTGATAGGCTCGCCAGCCTGGGCATGGACCCTTACGTCACGGGATGGATCACGGACTGGCTCTCAGACAGATCCCACAGGGTAAGAGTAGCGGGATCTATGTTTGAATCCAGACCAGTGACAAGCGGTGTGCCCCGGGGCTCTGTCCTGGGGCCCCTCCTGTTTGGCATATGCTTCTCGGCGGTATAGGCAGGCACTGAGGGGCTGTGGCTGACCAGGTTTGCGGACGGCTGCAAACTGGGTGCTATGATGGTCTCCGGCCGACATGGATATCCTCCAGAAGGGCCTCAATGAGACTGATGCATGGTGTCAGGGCCATGGTCTCAAGCTGGAGGCTAGGAGGTGCGTAGTGGTCAACTTTGGAGAAAACGGAGTGCCTGCGAACTACCACATAGGAGGTAAACCCGTGAAATCTGAGGAGGTAATGGGGGATCTGGGGACCCAGGTAGATAGTTGGCTTTCCTTTGATAACCATGTTGCCGGGGTGGTTGGAGAATCCTTCTATGTGATCATCTGATCACAAGATGGTTCACATCAAGATCTAGGGATGTAGTGGCGCCCCTCTACACTTCCCTCATTGGACCCATTATTGAGTGCAATGCACCAATTGGAATGTGCCTGGCTAGGCATCTCCAGCGGCTGGAGAGATCACAGAAGTGCCTCACTGGGGGGATTACTGGCCTCAAACCGTTGCCCTATGCAGCATGATTGAAGAGGCTAAGGCTTTGCTCTGTTGCATGCCGCCTTCTCAGAGGTGATCTCTGTCTGGCATGCGGAGCCATGTCCAACCCGGAACTGTTGAACATGCTCCATCTTAGCAATGTCAAGTCTACTCGAGCTTCACACTCTGGGGATATGAACCTCAGCACAACAATGAATGGAACATGCTGGAGGGATAGATTCCCTTCGCAAAAGACTTCCCTTGCTATGGAACAAGGTCCCAGTCTACATAAGACAGAGCCCCTCACTATCACTCTTCAGGACGAACCTTGACGAGTGGATGGGTAACAGAAAGTTCACACTAGGGATCATACCAACAGCTCTACTAGATATGGGCTAGGGGTACTAGCTGCTAGATCAAGGGCCTAGGGAACTAACCAAAGGGGCTAATATATGCCTTCGGGCAGATAGCCCAGTACCTACCTACCTACCTATATATTTAGTTATAACAACATATGTGATGCAACAGTAATATCAATAACAAGTACTACACAATTGTGGAAATCAAAGCAATTGTTCAATACTATTCAGTATCTGTAGTGACAGATATATTGGAAAACAACAGCTGCCATCACATCTGTCATGGCGTAGTGGTTAACTCTTGTGTCTATACTGTACAAGGTCCTGGGTTCAAGACCTGCAAAGGCTGTGTATTTTTTGCTGGGCAGAACAAGGGCTGTTGGATACAGAGTGGTTAAGGCAGTTTTGAGCAGCTTTAAGTGCATTTGCACGGGTTTGAGCAAAGCTAAGCTGTGCTATGCTACGTTTAAATGTACAGGTGCTTACACCATGTAGGCTTCACTTAGTGCACAAATATGATTAGCTGTTATATTGCAGCAATGTTGACACCTGCTAAGCATGGCTCAGCCCTGGTAACCAATGTTCACATCCTAGTCTGATAACATAGCAGGGTAATGACATCTGTAATATAATGCCATGTACAATACATGCGTCTATGTGCTGTCATTACAGTAGCAAGGTGCATGAGTGTCCTGTCTGGGACACTATAGTATATAAGACCTGTACAGCACTGTTATCCATGTGAATGTGTTTCATGCAAGAGTAGTAACCCAGGTTACGTGCTGTCACACTGGCATGTAGTGTATCATGGTGGTACTACTGTTGACAGTGCTTTCCCAGGCAAAAGTAGATTGCTAAATGTAGTACTGACAACAAGCACACCTGCAGGCATAGCTGGACTCTGAGGCCTCACTGTTGTGTTCCTGGTGTGTGAGCTGTGTCACACTATATATCCCCTACTGGATAATGATCTGACATGTGGAAAGTAACTGTAGACTACTGTCTGTACAGGCACATGTCAGTGAGGGCTCCCAACATGTAGTAATGGCATACATATTGGTGTCAGATGTCCATCTGTCGACACATTCATCCTACTGCATAGCTACTTGCCAAGATAATGTCTGTCAGTCCCTGTACAGATGAGCAGATGGCAGGTATCCAGCTTGGATACATACAGGCAACCTATGCTTGTCTGACACTGACATATCTGCCCAGCTGTGTTATAACTGGCACATATAGGAGACAACACCCTGTATGCAGCACATGCCACGGGTACCTCCACTACACTACCACAGTCAACAGAACATGCTTGGGTACAGGTCTCCATCACAGACACTAACCATGTGCTGTAATACATGTTGCATACATCTCAACTGGATCACCCCAGTGGCCATTTGCAGGAGGCACCCAGAGGATTGGCTGATGCATGTCACTCTCACCCTGAGGATCACCACAGTGGTGTCTGTAGATAGATGGCCTGCTGGCACACGGCAGGTGGCATGATACCTCTGTACACACATCCCCTGCACTACCCATCTCTCCATGGACAATAGCCAGGTACACACCTATGACCACCTGCATGTGTACGTGTGCATTACTGAGGATAGCAGTGTCTGTGTGTTAGTACACCTGTAGTTGCAAATACCATGAGGGCCTTCACAACCATGCTGTGTACACTGTCATTACACCATGGTACACCCGGTATATGTCCCATGTACCACTGTATGGTGACCACTGTCACCATCAACCATACAGGTAACTGATACCACAATCCAGCCCAGTTATGCATGTGCTGTGTGCAGCCTACGTGTAACACATTGGACACTCTGACAAGTTAGTTAGCACCGATAGGCCCAGGTCTCTCAGATGTGTGTCTGCCTGTTATGTGTTTGTTAATATGTATATGATGGTACGTCACACTATGTATTGTCCATATACAACCATTACATCCCCCATTATGATACTGTACATGTCTGGGGATGTTCTGCATGTAACCTGGAACACACCTCACCCTAAACACTGTGTGGTGTGCGAAATGAAAGCCACACACTTCGGTAACACTACATACCTAGGTATGGGGTCTAGTCCCAGTGTTTCCAAGTAAGACTGTGCATGTATTTAGATGGATCTACATCAGGTTGCTGATGATACATGTCCCAGTGGGTTACCTGTCCATGTGGCACAGGCAATAACTGTTATACAAACCTGTGACATGTGTTTAACTGTACCCAGGATATGTCACAGCCGTGGTGTCACCACAGTGCCATACCCTTGTAGAATATGACTGCAGACCATCCTCTTGCTAACACATGTACACCTACAACACAAATGGTTAACACTATGGAGACCACAATCACTCAGTGTTACAGCTATAATGCATAATGGCTGGACAGCTACACTACCTGACATGTATGCATTAAACATTACTCCTGACAACATGTTACACAGCAGTAAATTGGTACACTGTAGTACAGTCACAGTGTGCATCAGAAGCATATTAGCCTGTCCTTGCATCAAAGTTATAGATGACAGGGATGTGGCACAGGTATCATCATATGCACAGGGTGTATTGTTGGTTTGCCAGAGACCGAGGGTGGACCATACGTTTGGCACCATGTGTGTGGGTGAGGGGTGTAATTAGTTGAAATGGGCATGGTAATGTGGTGTGTGTAGGTATGGGTTGCCCTAGGTGTGTTCTTATAGTGTGTGGGCATGCATGCACACAGTTCTGCCATGTGGCCACCCTATACAGGTGTTTCTTGGACAGCTGCAGACCATACCTGGCAGGGTGTGCAGTTCACCGCCTCTGGCCATGGATGCACAGACTGTGCCTGCCAAGGGTTCCATGGGCACATCCAGGTACAGGCCCCGATGTGCTACTCTCCCCTGATGATGATATATGTCCACTGGAACCAAGTCCCCCCTGGGACTAGTCAAG
This sequence comes from Protopterus annectens, assembly GCF_019279795.1. NCBI lineage: Eukaryota > Metazoa > Chordata > Ceratodontiformes > Protopteridae > Protopterus > Protopterus annectens. The sequence continues at coordinate 758,962,828 of NC_056725.1, read as the reverse complement.
GCAGTGCTGGGGCTGGTACTGCCACTACGGGAGCACCTTTGTGTCCTAGCATGTCCACGTTGACCGCCAGCTGTTGGTGTTGCTGGCCTATGTCCATGCAGCCATCGCCGCACTCCCACCACATGTTCGAGCATGGACAAACCACGGTCGATGCGGCCCACCATCTCACCCAACCATCTATCCATGACCTCGGTATAATCACGGAGGGCATCAGAAAGTTCATGGAAGTTGTCGCTTGCAGATGAGACAGCAGCCCTCTGCAGCCTCAGGCCCTGTCTGGTGTACAGTTCCATATGCACCTGCACCCCGAAACATGCACTTGGTGGTACCTGTTGTGGCACTTCTGCCAGGGGCATGATGACCAGCAGCCCTACCATGAGCACCCCGGTACATCTGCCTATGTGGTGCTTTGCTAGAGATCCAGCTATGCCTGCTGTGACCAGACACAGTAGGCATGAATACCACACTCTCCTGTGCACTGCCACCAACCGCCAACTGTCCCTCTGCTATGGCCGCTGGTGATGGGGTATGTATAGGCACTGTAACTGTGTGCAGAGTTGGGGTGGCTAAGAGGGGGATGTCAAATAATGGCACAGTTTCAACCACTGACAACCCCGTCTGTGCCTCAACAATACTATCATCATCTTCGGTGTCTGTATGGACACCAACATCAGATTGCATGCAAGAGGGACACTGACCCACCTCACCACCTGTGGGAGTGTGGGGGAAAACAAGTAATGCACTTTAAGACCTGTACAGCATTGCATAACAGTACACACACACACACGCGCACACACACACACACACACACACACACACACACACACACACACACTGACATTCCACCTTAATACCTACCTATCCCTGATTTTACAGACAGTCCCACATTTATTCACATACGTTCCCCGTCCTGCATCACACTTGGTAACATACACTCATTAATACCACTCATTAACGTATCATTCCTCTAAATGCCTAGAGAAGTGATCACAACACAAGACCTGTTACTCCATTACCTCATTGACATGAGTGGAGTAGGTTTTACATGGCCTCACTGCTGTCATCCAGTGTTAACCCTGGGTATGTCCAGACATCATGAGCATGGCCCTGTATGTTAGGGGCTACTACGTTCACTCCATAATGTCATGCACTGGAGTGTCATATGTAACTATTGCTCAGTACATGCAAGATCTGCTGCTCAATCAGCTTATCATGTGTACAACAGTAATATATGGATACACTCCCTGGTGTTGTCTAGTAATTCCCCCATGCATCTGTAGTGCTGCATATGTGGGTAGTCATTCACCTTTCTGCTGATTGCAATATTAAGGGTATACCTGGTGTCTACTTTCCCTCCCAATGCATGTTCCATGTTACAGACATTATTATACTATCAGCTGTCCTGTGATTACATATCAGACAAGTATTCCTGGTGTCTCATGTGTCAGTCCATGTCCATGTACTACATGATCCCAAAGGGAAGTACTGCCATATGTACAACCCCATAATCACACATGTGCATATATGGACACCCACACAAACGCACACACATGCACACGCACATCCTACATGCATCAACCCCCATCCACTCCACCAGATTGCACTTACAGACTAAATACCACCCCAACCATACATACACCCACACCTACAGGTGAGGTTGCACAAAGATAGTACACACAGTCCTCCCATCACCCATCTGTCAACATGCATAACATATGGTACTCAACAGCATGCAGTGCAAGTATAGTCAATCCATGCTAGCAATAGTATATATGTGTGTGATGCATGGGCTATGTTAGTAGGTGATACCCCTTCCTCTGGAAAACACTTCACCCATGTACACAGTATTGCTGTGCACCTGTTTTGCACCCTGCCATGTACTGTGCATCAAACTTCACAGGTGTACAAACCATTTCTGAATGGGTACTACTGTGTCAGTTATGTCTGCTCTAATGTTCACAGCCCCTATGTGTTTGAGCGACACATACCTGGGATGATATGTGGACAGATGTCATTTGTGAATGCCTGATGTGTGGTTACAGATCTCAACATCAGCGGTGCATGTATGACCAATACGATACTGTTATACTGACAACCATCAGACCTTACCTTGGCTATGGGGAGTTTACACACCCTTATTGATATGACACACTCTTCCTTGATCTGCCATGGGACCACATCACCACATATATTAACAGTACATGAGCCTGATATGTGACATATGTCCTGTACGTTCATATGCAGTGTCTAAGAAATCTGTTAGGTGTGCAGATGCTGACCGCGATGCATACACTCTGTGAGTGCATATGTGTGCACACCCTTATCATGACAGTTTGTTGCACCTATTGTTATGTGTACTACAGCAGTCATTATTCCTGGCAGGGGTATACTAGCATGGGCCATCTGCATTTGCCAGTATATGGTCAGTCTGCCCTACACATGTCCCTCAACTCTGCATGATTGCAAGGTCTACTCATGTGCACATCCCTTGGAGTTCACACACTGCCATCACTATTGCTGTGGAGTTAGGGTTACATCTGCCATAGTTCCTGAACCTGACTGGGTGCAGATACAGACATTCTTAGCATCCTTAGAATCCCTGCTGCAGTGCACTGGTGTGTCATGATAACACAGCTTCCCCACCTTCAACCTTTTTGCAAATGGTTGACAAATATGGCCTATACATATCTGTCAGTTTGCAGTGTCCCAAACACTGAACACCATGTGTAACAGTCTAGTCCCAGCTAATAATGTGGACCAAAGTATTATCTTATGCCATAGTGTAGATCTCTAACAGTTGCCATTGTAATACTGGTATATACACTGTTGTAGAACTGTATAAGGGTGATGTTTCACACATGTCCCTACTGTAAGCCATGTGTCCACCATTATGTTCATCCCTGTGGACACATTTCATATTGACAGGATGTAAGTTATCTTGCAGGTGTCTGACATACCCTTCAGATACCCCATCATGGTCACCACTGTGATGCAGTGCATTTAACAGCAACAATACGTGAACATGTACGGCATGCATTATGGGTAGGTGTGTTAGATGTTTGCATGGAATATACCATAGCCATTACATGCCCGGTGTATTGGCAACCATGAACATAAACAATACTCACCAGCTACAGGCTGCCTTGGTTGTATACCAGAGGGACCTACATAAGAGTGTGAGAGATGTGATGTCAATGGCCACAGCTGTGGCATTGCTACAGGGTGGGTGCAGCATTACAGCACATTAACAGTACAAGTCCACAATGCTACCACTTATGCACATCTGTTTATTACTACTATGCAACAACAGACTATGTATATGACATCTCACATATGCATGATCTGCCTGTACAGATGCTGATGCATATGCCACAGTGGTCTACTGAAGGGCCCTGTGGCCTTACCTGCATGCTGCTGAGCCAGTGTATGAGTAGCACCCACCTACGCAATGGTCTCTGCCAGTTGTTGGCTGTGTGGGTGGGCAGGTGACACAAGACTGGAGAGGAGCTCCTCAACACGTGTCGGGGAAATGGATGGCATGAACCTCCCCTCTTGCAAGGTGATCCCCCTGGACTGCAGCAGCACGCCAACAAGCATTGCGAGGCAGGTCAGTACAATGATTCCAGACCTGCTCATAACTGCTGTTCTGCAGGCCAACATCATTGACCCTGTGGACTAGATCATTCCACAAGTCGGTCTACGTCTGTTGCTCATGGGCAGTCCTGCCAAACAGAACCAGATAGACCTGTATAAGGTGGTTCAAGATTACCTCATTTTCTGCCGCTGAATACCCTGGTAAATAGCCATGGGACATCTTGCCTGAAAGACATAAAGATTGGAACTGGTCTGAGCAACTCGTACAGCATGGTTACCATAGTTCTTAATACATATCTCTGTCACCTCCCCACCACCATATCAGTGACAAAAAACGGTTTACACAACTCAATAGGTATGGCTACAGCTTACCTACTATTGGGACATATATTGTATTGTACCACACTTTGTGCTATGTGTTTGTAGCCATGTTCCCTGTCTGGACACTATCATTGCCAGCCTGTTACAGACTATTTCACCTGCATGCCATTGTCAGGGCCACTATAGTTCCATATATGCATGTGGTATGCTTGCTATGTGATTGCTGCACATCTGTCATTCTGTGTTATTGGGGATATCTATGCATGCTGTTGGACATGTTCCGGGATTGTGTGGACTATTTCTACCCACATATGTTCTATAACAGTGACACAACAGCATGTTTAGGGAATAGTTGTCAGCAGAACCACCCCTCCCACCTCATCTGGCCATGTTACAAGGCCACATCACATGTGGGGCCCACCCTGGGGCCTCCTCATCTACTGGTCCAACACTACCTTCAGGTGGAACCACCTCAGGGGATGTTGTTCACCCCCCGTGGGCACACGCAGACATGATCCTGTCACCTGAGGTCAGGTCCAGGGTCTGTTCCATAGAGGGCTCCACAGAAACTTGTGGGATGTGCTACAGCACCTTGAGGCACCCAGTACACAATCATAGGGTCGACATGCTCCTCCTGCCCAGCCTCCAGGCTAGGCACCTTCAGGGCCATGGAACTGATGTTGTGACTAGCAATGGGTGGGGGCCTTGTTCCCATTGTTTCCATGTGGGGACTCATGGGGCTTCCACATCGCAGACCACACACACCATCCAGAGTGTTTACCCACCACATGTGCTATATACCATCCCTGTAGGCTGCCCTCTATATCTACCAACTCAAACCACCTCCACAAATATACCTGCTATCCTTCCCCATGTTCCCATTCCCTATTTCACAGACAAGGGCAATGTGGTCCCAACAAGGGGTTCACATGTGACATACCCATCCATGTTGCACACACTTACAGCTGTATATATCTGTGTGTATTGCTATTTGTGGTGCTCCCTCACACATAGCATGCAGCACTATGGTGGTAATATAGGGGACATGTAGACATACACACACACACACACACACACACATATATATATATATATATATATATATATATATATATATATAGATGTATGTGTATATATTTTATGTTGCATATATGTGTTTCTATATCTATGTCTACACATGGGTATCGGTATATCTGTAGACATACATGTATACATATATATATATATATATATATATATATATATATATATATATATATATATATACATACACATATACATACCTATATATAGAGGTACATTCAGACATCAGGTCCACAATCTCTAACTCTCCTTCCTGTATAGCTGCACTGTTCTGCCTTGCTACAACACAGACAGGTGCCACATATGGACACAACCTAACATTAGGGGGGTATATATAGGGCCAGATTGTAGGTAGGCCTATTACACACCTATGGCATTTCGGCATGCTACAATGCATGTTACCCTGAGTGTCCTGCAAGTGGTGGGCTCTGGAACCCATGTGTCCATCATTATGGCATTACTTCCACCACCAGCTATTGGCCACAGTAATATACATCCTTTCCATTACACAACACACTATGTTGGCTTACATCTTGTCAGTCAGTGCTGCTCTGCACAGTTGACGGGTATGGCCCACTGCCCACAGGGACAGACACTACTGTCCATAGCAGTTGTTCACCTGAATATCATTACAACAACAACACCTGATGGCACATATATATCATTCCACATCATCTATCCTAGTATTATGGACCAAGTACTTTTGTATGGGTGACTCATAGAGTGTCCATTTGGTAAAGTGGCAACACTAGGAATACAGGCTGTTCCATATGGTGTGCACCCTCTAAATACGTATCTTCCTATACATATCTCTGTATGTGTATGTGTTATATATATATATATATATATATATATATATATATATATGTATCTGCATATACGTGTGTGTATATGTATCCTAGGAATGTTTATTGCTTCCACATTGTACATTCTCTATGGTAGCCAGACTGCACTGCATTACATGTTATTGATACCAGCCTGACATCATACAGTGGGATGGATTACTCTTAACATCTTGTGCCCATGTTGTGTCGGGTCCTGGTTATGGGACTTGCAACAGTTGGTACTGTATTGCAGGGCAGACCTATTTGGATGTGGGAGGGAGGTAATATCAATACGTACAAGACATATGTAGCTTGGGCCCCCTCACCCCCATTAATGTTGCCTGTGATCATAAATGTATTTGTGTATTTATGTTCTCTTTTACATGTATAGCTATATATCTGTATACATATATATATATATATATATATATATATATATATATATATATATATATACATATGTATATATATATATATATATATATATATATATATATACACACATATATATATATATATATATATACATATATATATATATATATATATATATATGTAGACATATATCTATAGATGTATGCATATGTGTGTGTATATATGTATATGTATAGGTGTGTATATATATATATATATATATATATATATATATATTTATATTTATATATCTATTTAGATATAAACATATTTACACGCACACACGTGCTATTGTAACCTGATAGTAACTTTTTTGCTGATTGTAATGGACTTTGTTACATTTTATTCACTGAGGAGCTTTTTTTCCCCGGGTTTCTGCTGAAAATGAGCCAAAAGCTCAGTCAGACAAACATGGTTAACACATGTAAAATAAATAACTACATGCATAAATATATACATCTACATGTTTAAATACATTTCCTGTTCTGTTGTATGACTTTGCTGGATGATATGTTTGTGAAAACATCAAGGCTATGTATATCCGATATGGCTTAGTGGTAAATCACTTTGGCTGTGATGTGCAGGGTCCTCGGCTTGAGCCTTGCAAAGGCTATTTATTTTGTTCCTGGGCAGAACAAGGGCCGTTGGATACAGAGTGATTAAGGCACTTTTAAGCAGTTGTAAGTAGGTTTGCATGGATTTGCACGGGTTTGTGTGGATGTAAGCACTGCTAACTTCCGGTTACAATTTCTTATACTGATTTACCTTCTCAATTGCTTAACCTGCGTAGGCATTGCTTACCTCTGTGCAAACAAGCTTAAAGACGCTTACTGCTGCTTAAACGTGCTTACTCTCGCTTACCCCTTTGCTAATTTCTTTAAAAGAAATGAAAAAGGGTTGATAGGAAAATGGTGAAAAAGGGGCACAAAGAGGGAAAGACAGTAAAGAAAATAGCTAGGTTTGTGCAGGAAGGGTGTAGGGAAGGCCCATAGCTGTATATTTCTTCTACAGCAACAGCTGTGCATATAAACTGAATTTGGAGGTAGATTTGGACACTCATACCCCTGAGAGAGGGGTGAGGACAACAATAATATGTTGTTAAGCCAGTTAGACCAGATTACATGTGTCCTGTGGACATGTGTGCAAAATGGACAGCTATGTATGGGGTGAGATTTTTGGGAGGGAACAGATTGCCCTTTTTTTCAGGTGAGAGTGGGATGTTGGGGAGGGATAGTAGGTATATTTGGGGAGGTAGGTGGGGTAGGTTAACAGACAAGACAAACAAGATGCATACAGGGGCATTATATGACATATGTGGGGGGTAAACACCTTGATGGGGGGGGAATCAGAAGCCCATGAGCCCCCATTGGAAACAGTGGGACTGAGGTCCCCATCCATGGGCAGTCACCACTGCACCTTCACAGACCTGAAGGTGGCTGTGCTGGGGGCTGAGTAGAAGGGCCAGGCCAACCCTCTAGTTGTGACACATGGCCCTCAAGCTGGCGTAGCAGATCTCTGACCTCCCTGCGGAGCTTGCTATGCACCACGACCTGGACCTGGTGATGGGTGACAGGTTCCTGTCTGCACCTGGTCCCAGGGGGGTGAGCCCCATCCCTGAAGGTGGTGCAGGACCAACGGACGAGGAGGTCCCGGGTTGGGCCCCAGACGTGCTGGTGCCCGGTGCCATGGCCAGCTGAGGAGGGACAGGTGGGTCTGCTCAGACCGGCCTTCCCAAACGTGCTATGGTGTTTACATTTTATCAACATATGTGGGTTAGTAATAGTCAACACATTCCAGGATTAGGTATAACAGCATGCATAGATATTCCCATTAACCCCAACACCAGATATGGAACAGTTGCATAGCAAACAAAACACATGCATATATGGGACCGCACTGGTCATTACAACAGCATGCAGGTACATTGATGGCAGCATGCCACCAATGTGGGAGTATTTCAACATAGCACATGCATAGAAACAAATTTAAAAAATTATCAAACAATAGGACATATGTCCCAACAGTAGAGGTAATTCAGCACATACCAATTGAGTTGTGTATTTAGTTTATTGTTGCAGATATGGTAGGGGGGAGATGTCAGTTAACAACTAGTATATTCCTGTAGTTTGCATTACTTTCCTAGTCAGTGCTGTGGTCTGTACCTTACAGGTATTAGTACACTACCCTATTGCCTTAGTTTGGACAGTGGTATGGCTGTCAACAACTATTACATGAACTTACATACCTGTGGAGGTATTGTTTGTTAACACTACCTAACTGTTTCCACACATACTCCCAGATTCCAGGTTGATGTTATGCACATACCTGTCCATCTCTTTTTGCACACACTCTGGGCATGTCTTCACTACATGCAGATGAACCGGGACATGTTCCGACTATTGTCCTCTTAAACCTTTAGTGACTTCTACAATGACAGATTTGTTTTATTTGACATGTTCCAAATGTGTACAGGTCTGACAGTCAGTTATATGACATGAAATGCTGCTTACATGTCAGAAAGAATCACACTGATATGGCAGGGGGACAGGGTAACAGCCAGTAGATATGGGCCAAATAACTGGACATTCTGGACAATTCTGTACACTTGTGGGGTATGATTCTGCATACAGCTTACTACCACTCCCAGGATTCAAACCATGGCTGTGTCTGCTAAAAATAAAACACTGTCTATCACAGTTGAGTGTGCTATATAGATATTGCGGTGTATCTCTTGTATGATTTCTGTCTATGATTCTCTTGTCATTTTACATTCTGACCTTGTAATTACAACACTCTTATACAAGATTTCCTACACAGTTGTATTATGTAGTACAGTGTGGGTGACAGTGATGAGTAATACCTTACTATTCTGAGCAACTGCAACACTAACAATGCCATACAATACCAGAGTAAACAGTACCAGTACAGAATATCAATTTTTTATTTATAGGCACAGTGTTCGTATCTGACAGACCCGTGGGAGCAATGTTTGTTAGCACTACCTGCATGTTGCCACACAAATGACCAGTTTCCACATTAGTATTATGCACATACGTCTCACTCTATTACTGTACACACTCTGGACACAGCTTGACAACATGGGGGTGGAGATGTGATGTACTTGGCTACTTACTCTCATAACATTTTGGAGGTTTGTAGAGTTACAAGTTTGTTGTTTTAGATGTCTTGCTTGCTGCCTAAACATATGGTATCATTCCACTGATTTGCCAGGGGGACAGGGTGACAGGCAGCAGCTATGGGCCGATTTACTAGACATTCTGGACATTTCTGTACATTTGTGGGGTATGATTCTGCATACAGCCTACTACCACTCCCAGGATTCGAGCCATGGCTATGTGTGCAAAAAATACAACAGTTCACGTCGCAGTTGAGTGTGCTATTTGGACTTTGTTGTCTGTCTTTTTAGTGTTTTCTGTCTAAGTCTCTCTCAGTTGCACTATTTGACCTCTTGGGGTTACAACAGTCATATACAGACATTCCCACACATTTTATTTATTTAGCACATTGTGGGTAACAGTGCTTACTACAACAGTACTATTAAGTGATTGCAACTCTACATTACCATATGATACCAGAGTGAACACATGCAGTCCAGCAGTTAGACCTTACTTGTCAGGCTATTATGCTTTTATTTACATACAACCTATATGAGACTCTTCCTGCCCTATTCTCTGGTGTATGCAGTACATGCCTTAAACAATACAGGTTTTATACAGGCAATTAACTTACTACTACTTTTAGATTTATTTTCTATGACAGTACATGCAAGAGTATTACTAACCTGCCTCGCATCACAACTGCTGCAGTCTTTAGCCATGGGCTTCCTGGTTCGCAGCCTTCACCTGCCTCTGTGAAAGATGTAAGAGGAATATTTAGCCATACCTATCCATAATATACATGAGCTTGCAATTATTAAAAAGGTAGTGGACTTATACTTGCACATGGCTGGGACATTCCCTGTCCTCCTAGCCTCTTGGATCCAGTGATCCAAGATATCCACCTTTCTCCGCTTCAGGTCAGCATAGTGATGCCTGACCTGCTCACCAGTTTGGGGTATGCCAGTGGCACTGGTGAGGTCACAGGGGAGATGGTCTCAGGCTTCCGCTTTGTATTGGGAACCCTGGTAATGGCCCTGCAGCAGTCTCATGTCATGGTCTTTCACAAGGAGTCCTGCCATGACTCTGGACTCCTGGATGCCCCAGCGCTCCACCCAAAAGTGCACAACCTCTCCCATTCCAGACATAGTGCCTACAAGGGGAAGCTACAACCAGTTATGAGATGTATTCTTGCCTGTTGGGTTTAAATAGGGCCGGTTTTCAGCACTTTGTCATGATCGGATGGTTTTGAAAATGCTAAATTATGGGCAAACCTGCTTGCCTAAGGTTGGCATTGCTTAAAGGGGTATATCAATGGGCAGACTGAGTTAGCTGATCTACACATTGCTTACACCTACTAAGCTGGGCTGTGCAATGCTTACCGTTCCTTAATATTTCATTTACATTATATCTGCATTTTGGCATTGATTCATTTTTCATTTCATGTTATATATGTGTTTGGTATCCATGATTCATGTGTACATACACTGTATGGGGTCCTTGTGTTTATTAGGGGATTTCAACACTTTATTACAATGACACCTCACATCTCAGCTTAATGCAGTACTCCAGTTCACATATTTATGTCCTGTAGTAGGTTACACAATATAAAACTGTATATAGATTCCTTTAACATGTTCAGTTTGTATTTCCTATAGTGAGGATCTGTTTGGTGATACCTCAAGTATTATGAACTGCTGTGATGGCTTAGTGGTTAACTACTGTGACTATACTGTACAGGGACCTGGGTTCAAGACCTGCAAAGTCTGTTTATTTTTTTTCTGGCCAGAACAGCAGCTGATGCATAAAGAGTGATTAAGGCACTTTTAAGCAATTGTAAGCAGATTTGCGCGACGGTTAGCAATGCTAACCTCCAGTTAAATATGCTTGCAGAGTGTTAGCTTCAATATTGCTTAACCTGTGTGCACATTGCTTACCCCCATGTAAATGGGCTTAAACCCACTTATTACTGCTTAAATAAGCTTACTCTTGCTTACTACTGCATACTCCCACTTACCACCACACTAATTTAGACAGTAATATCTAATGGTTCTTGGGAAGCTGGTGGATTTGGACACTGTATGGATTTATCATTCATTACACATTTTACCTTCCATTTAAGTTCATAGGTTCACAGGTAAGTATGAGGCTATCTGCCCGAGGGCATCTATAAGCCTAGCCAGAATGTGTTGGCTTTCGCCTTCCCCTTAGATTAGTTCCCTGTGCCTCTGTCCAGCAGAGCCATTAGTTCCCTGTGCCTCTGTCCAGCAGCTACTGCAGTGATCCCGGGGGTAAATTTTCTGTTTTCCGTCCACTCGTCAAGGTTTCTCTTAAAGAGTGCTAGTGAGGGGCTCTGCCTAATGTAGATTGGAATCTTGTTCCAAAGCATGGGGAGTCTCTGGGACAGGAATCTATCCCTCCATCACATCCTATTTATCGTTGTGGTGAGGTTTGGATCCCTAGAGCGTGTGGCTCTCAAGGATTAGTTTTTTTTTAGGTGGTGCATGTCCATTAATTCTGGGTTGGACATGGCCTTGTATGTCAGGCAGAGATCACCTCTGAATAAGCGGTATGCAACCGAGTACAGCTGGAGTTTCTTCAGTCGGTATGCATAGGGCATCTGTCTGAGGCTAGTAATCCACTTGGTGAGGTACTTCTGTGGTCTTTACAGCTGTTGCAGGTGTCTTGTAAGGTACATCCCAAACGGGGCGTTGTACTCTATGATGGGTCTGATGAGTGATGAGTAGAGGAGCACAATAACCTCTTTTGTTCTGGATGTGAAACCTTTTGTGATTGGGGGGCCACATAGAAGGATTTTCTAACCACCTTGGCAATATGATTGTCAAAGGAGAGATTACTATCTACTTGGGTCCCCAGATCCCTTATTACATTTTCTGTATTTAGGAGACCACCACATATGTGGTAGTTCGTGGGTACTTTGTTTTTTCCAAAGGGGATGACTATGCACTTTTTTGGCATTTAGCTTGAGGCCATGATTTTGACACCAGGTATCTGTCTCAGTGAGACCCTTCTGGAGGATGTCTGTATCAGCTGGAGAGTCAATTATGGCTCCCAGTTTGCAGTTGTCTGCAAACTTGGTCAGCCATAGTCCTCCTGTGCTTGCCTGTACCTCTGAGAAGTATATACCGAACAGGAGGGGTCCCAGGACTGAGCCCTGGAGGATGGCACTTTTAACTGATTTAGAGTTGGACCTAGAGCCTGTAACTCTCACCATGTGGGAACTATCCATGAGCCAATTGACAATGCATCTCATGATTTAGGGGTTTATGTTCAGGCTGGTGAGCTTGTCTATAATACCAGAATGGGGAATGGTGTTGAAAGCCATTGCAAGGTCTAGGTAGGCTATGTGGACCTCCTTTCCCTCACCTAAAGCCTTGGTAACTGTCTCAAAGAAATCCACCAGGTTTAGGAGGCATGATCTGCCCTTAACAAAGCCAAACTGGGTAGGGTCCAGTGTTTGGAGGTTCTCAATGTCTCTGTTAATGCGTTCCATGATGATGCGCTCCATAGCCTTGCAGACCAGGCTAGTCAGGTTTATAGAGTGATAGTTCCTAGGGTCCATTGTGGCTCCACCTTTGTGGAGCGGGATAACTGTTGCTGTCCACCACTCTATGGGTACGTAGCCTGTAGAGAGGCTGAGTTTGAACAGTGTGTTTAGGTGAGGGGTTAGTTCATTTTGGAGCTCATGTAAGACACAGCCTGGGACACCGTCCGGTCCCATTGAAGCTGTGTTTCTGGCTTTGGATAGGGCTGTTTTAATCTGTGTGTCAGTGATTGCCGGAGCTCTACATTCTTCTGGTATGGTTTTGGGCCCTTTAGGGGGTGAGAGGGGGTGAAGTTTGCACTAAACCTGTCTGCCAGAATGTTGGTAATATCAGTCAGTTCAGTGTATTTTGTGCCATTCTGCACTAACTCAGAGCAAATCTGAGAGTTTCCACTTAGGTTCTTGACATAGCTGAAGAACACTTTGTGGTTATCTTTGGAGTCCTTGGCAATTTTTCTTTTGAAGCTAACCTTGGATGATTTTATGAGGGATCGTCGTTTCTTGCTAATACTGATCAGGGATGTCTTTCCTTCTTGAGATTTTACTCTTTTCTGCACTAGTTTCCTCCTTCTCTTGTATAGCTTGTTTATGGCAGGGGTCCACCAGACTGGTTTCCTTTTCATGGAGGAGGGAGTTTTGGTTTTGCTTGGGATAGCATGATCCATGCATTCTTGCAGGTGCTCATAGAGTACCTTTGTAAGGGATTCAGCAGCTTGGACAGCGTTGTCCTTTAGCATGGGGGCTGTGAACCTTTCCACCTCAGTGTTGAGTAATGTGAAGTTTGATTTTGAAAAGTTTTGCACGGTGGTTTCCTTGATTGGGGGTGGGGGCAGAATGTGGATATCCAGAGTGATTAGTCTATGGTCTGATCTAACCAGTGAGGGTTGACCTCCAGTGTGGAACACCGGCCACCCATGTTGCTGATGACCAGGTCCAATATGTTGTCACCTCCGGTGGGAGTGTTGACCAGATGATCCAGGGCATTCGAGTTTATAAATTCTAGGAAGCGATGGGCAAGGCAGTTAGTACTTGAGTAGTTCTCCCAGGTAATGCTTAAGTAATTGAAATCACCCAATATTAGGGTGTTTGGTAGGACCCTCATATTTTCCAGTGTCTCCAGAAACACGGAGTGGGGGTCCTAGGTCATGGTGGGTGATCTGTAGCAAGCTACAATTTGAATTACAGTTTTGCCCATTGTTATTTGCACATGGATGATCTCTGAGGCATCCTGCTGTGCCACTAACCTGTAGGTGTGGGTATCCTTGATGAATATGGATACACCTCCACCTTTTGTGTTTCAATCTGGGTTCTGTGGCCGAAACGTATGCTAAGAGTTATAGTGTGGTAGTGCTGGGTTCTCTCTGGAGCCTTAAACCAGGTTTCTGTTACTGCACAGATTTTGATGTTCTCCATACTGAGGAGTGCCTCAAGTGCATGTATTTTGAGGTTTAGACTTCTGGCGTTGAGTAGCATTACCTTCAGTTTTTGGTTACTTATGCTATTTACTGAAGTGGATTTGTCTTTTGAGCCTTGCCTAAAAAAGGCACTATGGGGGCAGCAGAAGCCTTGGCCAGTATTCGAAAGTTTAAGCATGACAGGTGCAAGCCATCTCTTGCGAAGCAATATGGCTTGTCGAGCATTTTATCCCAGGCAGACAGATACTGGATCCCCTTTGAATGACACCAGAAACTTAGCCAATTGTTAAAATTGATAATTTTTTTTCTTTATACCGTGGCATCATTTTTGGTGAGGGTAGGATGTTACTCAGGGTCAGGGTCATACCGGCCTGGGCTACGTAATCAGAGAGCTCTTCCATGTCTCTTTTCATGTAGTCCAGGGTGGTTCATCTCAGGTCATTCACACCAACATGGACAATGACAGAGTCATATTTGTACTTGTTCTGGAGTGACCTGGGTGCTTGTGTTATGTGGCAGTTCCTGGTGCCCGACAGGCAGCTAACTGTAACCTTCTCCTTGTCCAGCCTAGTTAGTGGGACATCAGTGTGCCTGACTATAGAGTCGTCTATTACTAGTGTGTTGGGTATGTTATTTTTCCTTAAGGGCTGTAATTGCATGGCACACTGATTATGTGAAGTATGTGTTTCATGGTTTGTGATGGGGTGTGGAAGTTGCTTGGATGTCTGCTTTGGAGGTCTCTGTTGCTTTTGCAGATTTTTATTTAGAGCCTCCGGGTATGTTTTCGTGTATTTATGTGTGTTATTTGCCAGTGTTGGTTTAATACGTCTATGTGAGACTGGTGGTGTGTTGCAAATATTTCCCTTCTCCTCTTGACTGTCAGTTCCATTCTTGAGTTGACAAAGCTTTGCCTTCAGTTTGGCTGTATAATTGAATCTCTCGCATATATTAGTGTTTGGTGGTAGGAGGAGAGAGTTGTCTCTGTACATGAGGCAGTTGTAACATTGCCTCAAAATGTCCAGGTTCACCAGTTGGACTGGAGAGTACACTTGAAACTGCCCTTTAGACATGTCTGAATAGGTAAAGTGAGCTGTTTTACTGATTGTCTGGTAGGGACGAATAGAGAGCCTTGCTCTTCTGGACAGTATAGGTGGGGTCTAGTGCTAGGGTTAATTAGTGCTTGCTGTGACTTTTGAGCAAGTGCTGGGCTGTGAAATTAATGGTTTCAGCACGTAAGTTGAAAGTTTGTCTAGTTCCAAGGGAAAAATTGAAGAGTAGACTTTGTGGAGCCAGGAATAGTTTAACCCTAGCTAACCAGTGCTGCCCGGCACGCAAAACCACGCAAATGCGGTTTTTATAGCAGGGAAACTAAAGAGATAGAAATTAGCCCAAAATGGCCAATAAACCACTAACTTCTGGGCTGAAACCACTCCTCCAGGGACAGATAGGCTGATCAAAGCTCCCCTTTCTCACAGGTGAACAGAGAAACTTCCTTCTATCCAAGTAAGATATGGGCAACACAGAAACTTGTAACACAGCCCTGAATTCAGGAATAACCTCAAAACTGGACTATACTAGTTCAGAAAGGCGAGAAACAAGTATATATATATATATATATATATATTTTTTTTTTTTTTTTTCAGAAAATAAAGCAGATACAATCAAAAAAACACTTTAAATGCACAGAAATGGCTATCGCACTTTAGTGTGTAGCCTACAACAGTTAAACAGATTATTTATTTTTACACAAAAATGACTTAGTTCAAGTGCAGGCAGCAAATAAGTACAATATGTAGCAGAAACAAGCTTTTTAAATCACAGAAACGCTAAAAAATTGGTGTTTTAGGCGGGATTAATTAAAGACAGCAAGAAAATGCAGACAAATTATACTTAATCACTCCAAAGTCTCTTTTGTCTCTCTGTTGCTGTAGATCTCTTCAGGACACCTGGCAGGCACTTGCTGAGCTGAATACAAGCACAAAGAATGGTGCAAATGCTGTTTTTATAGCAGGGAAATGAAAGATATAGAAATTAGCCCAAAATGGCCAATAAACTACTAACTTTTGGGCTACAGTAAACAAGGCACACAAATTTCAGAAAGAAACAGTTCAAATAAGCAGGCACAATAAGCCTTTAACCAAAAATTCCCAGCTCAGAAGGTTAGAATCTAGCCTCTCCTCCCACAAGAGTGCAGACCACAAACCGTCTTAATGTAAAATAACTGGCCTGAAGCCCAAGTGCTTAAACCAGAACTAATGCGCTTTTAGAATAACAGACACTGAGCTTTCAATCAGCAATTAACAACTTAGAAGGATGTAAGCTACCTGTCCTGCCACAACAATGCAGTCCACAATCCTTCTTAATGTAAAACAACTGGTCTGAAGCCCAAGTGCTTAAACCAAAAGGCTTAGAATAACAGTTACAATTTAATCAGGCTACTACCAAGCAGTAATAACTGCAGCAGAATAATACAATTGAGTACTTTTAAGAAGAAGCACAAGCAAAATAAGGTAATAAAGTGGGAAGAAACACAATTACAGTAAAAGCAGATGACTAAAGTACAATTTTTTTTATAATAGAAAACGAGCAAACTGATTTAAATAAATTACCCAATTAACCAGTAAAAAAACTCAAAACTGAGCCCTGTTCCAGCAGTCTTCAATCAGACAAGTTCTAACCACACACTCCTGTCACAAGGGCACAGGGGAACCTTCTCCAAAAAAGATGGCCTGGATTAGTGCTCAAGTTATACAAACAAAGCTACATTCAGCAGGCCTGAATCTAGTCTATGCTACAGCAGACACGGCACACCAATATCAGAAAAACAGTTCAAATAAGCAGGCACAATAAGCCTTTAACCAGAAATTCCCAGCTCAGAAGGGCAGAATCTAGCCTCTCCTCCCACAAGAGTGCAGACCACAAACCTTCTTAATGTAAAATAATTCGCCTGGAGCCCAAGTGATTAAACCAGAACTAATACACTTTTAGAATAACAGACACTGAGCCTTCAATCAGCAATTCCCAACTTAGAAGGATGTAAACTACCTGTCCTGCCAAAACAGTGCAGACCACAAACCTTCTTAATGTAAAACAACTGGTCTGAAGCCCAAGTGTTTTAACCAAAAGACTTAGAATAACAGTTACAATTTAATCAGGCTACTCCCAAGCAGTAATAAATGCAGCAGAATAAACACAATTGAGTACTTTTAAGAAGATGCAAAAGCAAAATAAGGGTAACAAAGAAGGAAGAAACACAAATACAGATAAAGTGCTAGTCCCTGATTCCCATGTACATACACTGTATGGGGCACTTGTGGTTATCTGTGGACTTTACAACATTATGACAATGACATCTCACATCTGCATTTAATGCAGTACTCCAGTTCAGAAATGTATGTTATGTTGTAGGTTATGCAACAAAATAAGCCCTGGCTGCTGTCTGCTCCGCTCCCAGCATCTAACCCATGCGTTACCTGCCCATCTTGTGCTACCTGCACTAGTCTCTAGGAGAATAAAGGATTCCAACTTATCGGAGGTCCACCTCACTGAATAATCCAACTTACAATACCTCTCCAAAGGACACCAGCAAATTACCTGCCCATCCTGTGCTACCTGCACTAGTCTCTAGGAGAATAAAGGACTCCAACTTATCGGAGGTCCACCTCACTGAATAATCCACCCTACAATACCTCTCCAAAGGACACCAGCAAATTACCTGTCCATCTTGTGCTACCTGCACTAGTCTCTAGGAGAATAAAGGACTCCATCTTATCGGAGGTCCACCTCACTGAATAATCCACCCTACAATACCTCTCCAAAGGACACCAGCAAATTACCTGCCCATCTGGTGCTACCTGCACTAGTTTCTATGAGAATAAAGGACTCCAACTTATCGGTGGTCCACCTCACTGAATAATCCACCCTACAATACCTCTCCAAAGGACACCAGCAAATTACCTGCCCATCTTGTGCTACCTGCACTAGTCTCTAGGAGAATAAAGGACTCCAACTTATCAGAGGTCCACCTCACTGAATAATCCACCCTACAATACCTCTCCAAAGGACACCAGCAAAGTATGTTTGTGGAATAATTTCTGCTAGAGAGACTTTCTACTATTGTACCTATACCACAGGTTAGAGAAAGTCCTGAGCTAGGACAGCCAGCAGCCTCTACCCCCCCCCCCCCCGCTGTACCTCTTACTCTCTTTTCCCATCCCCTCTTTAAACTCCCTTTGTCCAGCAACCTTTTCTTGTTTGCTCTTTAACTCCCTCTCTTATCAGCCTTGCAATTACCTGAACAGTCCGCTAGGGGGCTCCTCACCCCCAGCTTTTCCCTCTTTCTTGTCACTTATGCCCTGAACTTACACTATTTTCTCCTGCTGTTCCTTAACTACCTTTTAGTCCTCTCACTTTACCCTCTACTTCTACTGTCCACACTCACCTCTTCTAGGTTAATTTCTCACTACCTTTTACCACATCTATCTTGTCTAACTTCTCCTCTGGAGTCAGTCTTGCTGATTGTTTTTTTACAACTGCATCTGAAGCTTTCTCCTGTACTAATCCTTTGTTTCTGGTCTACCTCTCCATAGACTCTTACTCCTCCTACTTACTTCTTCTGTCTGTCCATACCTTTTTCTACCCCTCTTTCTATTTGCACCTCTACCTTGTACTATATAGTATCCCTTGCTCCTCGCTAAGGTTTTTCTCCCTCTTCCTTTCGGTAATTTCTCTCCCTTGCCCCTCCCATCTACAACTACTCTTACCTCCTACTGCCCTCCCCACTCCACCTTTATCCTGAATTCCCATAAATACCCTGGGCCTAGGGGGGCGCCATCTTTAGGAATTAGGATAAGCCCTGGCTGCTGTCTGCTCCACTCCCAGCATCTAACCCATGCAGTATGTAAGTAAAGATATTGTTGCCGCTGTTTATGCAAAATGCTTGTAATGTTTTGTGCCAAATAACCAGATTGTTCGAGCTGCTGTGAAGGAATTACTGAAAGTGTGTATCTTTTCACTTGTTTTTTTTTTATCAAACTGTGGAGTGCTTGTGATTTTTCACTGCTGGCGTATTTTTTAGTGTCTGCTGTTTTAGCCCTACAAGACTGCTTGGGAAGAGGATTTGCAAGTGTTATTTCTAGTTGTGGTTAAAGGATTGTTAGCACTCTTCCCTCGCTTATTCTCCAAAAGTTAAAAAGGCTGTCTGTAAGAGTACACTGATTTCCCTGGCTCGGCTTCCTGAACTCCATCTTCCATGTGGAGTTACTAAAACTACTTAATTATTATCAGTCCTGCTTATCTGAAACTGCTTGCACATTTGGGTCTAAATAGTTTGTAGCCCTGATTCGTGAGCAGCTGTAAGCCGATATCTGCTTATCTGAAATTGCTTGCACTTTTGGGTCTATACAGTTTGTAGCCCTGCTTCGTGAGCAGCTGTAAGCCAATATTTGGTTTTGGTGTACTACAACACCTGTCCTTAACTCTTTCCCTTTACTTCTACCTAAGCGGACCTTTCTCTGAGTGTCCCTACACACATAGGGACCTCCGTAGCCTATAAATTGTGATTTGAGCTACACTAATCAATTTATTTAGCTTATAGCCTAGAAATTGTGATTTGAGCTATACTAATCAGTTTATTTAGCTCATTATCTTCACTTATGAAGTGAAATAGTGTTAATCTATCCACTAAACTGCTTTTTTTTACTTGCTCACTTGGTGGGTCCTTTCAGATTCTAGCGCTGCCACCCGTGCAGCTGAAAGCCGATATTAGGCTTTTGTCTTTTATAGATATCAATGTAAACTGATTTTGGTAATCTCCCTTGAAACCGGGTCTTTCTCTGAGTGTGAGACATCAGTCTCCGAAGCATGTTTTAGGGGTTTTGACCTACACTAATACTTTTTTTCTTAGTGTACTAGTACAGCTATTTACCTGGTATTAGTGAATTACTTGTATATTACATACTCTTTTGTTTATTTGTGTTTGCTCACACAGAGGGCCTAAATAGCCTACAGTACTGACTCTGTGTAGCTGAAAGTCGGCATTAAGCATTGATTACCTCTGAAAGTTGACTCTAAGCTTGGCGTACGGCAAAATTGACTCAAACTATACATTTGTAATCACTCCCAATCAAAAGGACCTTTTCCGAGGGTACTAGCTAATATATGGGTCCCCAAAGCCTGTAAAAGGCTTATGTATAATCACTAAATAGTACTTTTCTTTTACCCTGATGCTCTACTCCTCCCCAAAGACCAACCTAGTGCTGAGAATGTGTTAGCACAGCATTTGGAAGAAAATGTTTACATGACGTACTACTACTCTAGTTTGAGCATAGCATCTGTAGATATATGTAACATGTCTTACTTATTACTGAAGTTAAATATTTAATCATGTCCAATTGCTTTATTTAATTTAGTGCTACTTTCAAATTGCTTTATTTAATTTAGTGCTGCTTTCAAATGGGCACTGTATTATAGCAATATAGAGTAATAGATTGTTGACAACAAGTGTTTTGATTGACATACTTGTTATATACCAATACTGTTTTTGTGAATGCATAGCCCATTCTTTATAGAATTATGGGTTTTCTAGAAATGTAATTTACTATTATGGATGTGTCGCTGATAAACTAGTGTAATGTATGAGTAAGCTTATCTTGCTATGTGGAATCTACTGTTTCTCATCCCTATCTTCTCTCTCTTGCCTCCTCAAGTTACCTGCCCATCTTATGCTACCTGCACTAGTCTCTAGGAGAATAAAGGACTCCAAATTATCGGAGGTCCACCTCACTGAATAATCCACCCTACAATACCTCTCCAAAGGACACCAGCAAAGTATGTTTGTGGAATAATTCCTGCCAGAGAGACTTTCTACTATTGTACCTATACCACAGGTTAGAGAAAGTCCTGAGCTAGGACAGCCAGCAGCCTCTACCCCCCCCCCACTGTACCTCTTACTCTCTTTTCCCATCCCCTCTTTAAACTCCCTTTGTCCAGCAACCTTTTCTTGTTTGCTCTTTAACTCCCTCTCTTATCAACCTTGCGATTACCTGAACTGTCCACTAGGGGGCTCCTCACCCCAGCTTTACCCTCTTTCTTGTCACTTATGCCCTGAACTTACACTATTTTTCTCCTGCTGTTCCTTAACTACCTTTTAGTCCTCTCACTTTACCCTCTACTTCTACTGTCCACACTCACCTCTTCTAGGTTAATTTCTCACTACCTTTTCCCACATCTGTCTTGTCTAACTTCTCCTCTGGAGTCAGTCTTGCTGACTGTTTTTTACAACTGCATCTGAAGCTTCCTCAACCCGCACCGTTCGCCCTGCGGGCTCACTCTGCTCCCCTCCCTACCCCCAATTCCCACCCACCCACAGGGATCCTACTCTTATACTTACTTAACTACACCTCTTCCTCTTCCAATTACTTCTAGTAATTACTAACCACACCTCTTCCTTCTCCTACTACTCTCATAACACTCCACCACATTTCATCTTCTCTTATATCTTCCTTACTTAACACTCCCTTCCACCTTACCATATCCTTCACATTTCTCCAACCTCTCCCTTTACATATATCCAATAAAAAATCTGCATAATGTATAAACCTTATACCCCACTACTTATCCTACCTCTATTCACACTACTACTACTTCTTCCTCTAATATTTGCCTACATACTTACTTCCTATGAATATCCACTACATCTAGACCATCCCTGTCCTAACAAAGAAACCAATGCTCCATCCATTCCACTCCTCCTTAACCATGCTAACATAACAACTTCACCTAAATACCTATTTGCAAAGTATCATAGAATACAACATCTGAAATATCACACCCTCAATCTCAGGAAAAATCTACTTCTATACAACAAATTCCCTAACCCAAGCTACATAGATGTACTACTCCCTATAAAAGATGGAGATATCCACCCTAACCCAGGCCCAACAAATACTCCTAGTACTCTCCATAGCCCAAATCCCTACCCATTCAATCCAAATAGTAAAACATCTAACTCCCTCCATGTAGCCCATCTTAATATATGCAGCATAAACAACAAAATACCTCAACTACAAGCTCTAGTAGAAGTATATTCCTTTGATATCCTCTGCTTAACAGAAACATGGTTAAAACCGTCTACCAAAGACAATGAATTCTTTCCACCTGGATATAACATACTAAGACTCAACCGAGTAGCCAAGAAAGGAGGAGGGGTAGCTATTCTATTTAAATCAGGACTACAGCTAATCACCTACAACTGTAAAATACCTCTTGATTCCAGTGCTAAAATTCTCATCTCCAAACTTCAAATTAACAATGCCAAATTCATCTATATCATCTGTATGTATCTTCCTCCCGGTAATAACATTTCCACTATGGAAAATATTCTTTGCTGGCTTTCCCAATACTTGCCTCAAGAAACCATAATCCTAGGAGATATAAACATTGACTGGAGCTGCTATTGCAGCAGCCTCCCTACAACCCACATCAACCTTCATGGTTTTACTCAAACTATTACATCCCCTACCAGGATCAATAAAACTAACCAGAAAGCTAACATATTAGACTGGATTCTCATAAACCATCACCCTCACAACTATGATTCAGGAACCCTCCCTGATGATATAAGCGACCACTCACTTACCTGTATTATCAGACACAAAACCCATACTCCCAATCCTAAATCTTTCAAAAATATCAGATCCAAAAAGAACTTTAACCCTGAGCTGTTCGAAAATGAACTAAGAACATGCAATTGGTCTCCCTTAAAATACCTCCCTTTAGAAGAAGCCATTAAGTGCTTTAACTCTAACTTTCTGGCTTTTCTCAACCAACATGCTCCAACCAGATTAATTAGAGTTAAAACCAACTCTGCCCCATGGCTTTCAAAAGCAACCAAACACAAAATGTACCTTAGAAATAAACACTGGGCCAAATGGAGAATGACTAAAAACCCTGTTGACTAACAAACCTTTAGACAGTTAAGAAATGACACTAAGAAAGCTATACTCTGATAAAAAAAGATACCACCTACAATTCCAACAAACTAATCAAAACAACCCTCACAAATTCTGGACTAGCATTAACCAACTACTCCACCCAGGTCAATACCCTCAAGACACTGACCATACTAACCCCATAAATACAGCCAATACATTCAATACCTTCTTTACAAATACTATCCAAGCACTGGCTAGCCAGCTAACACCTAATAGCTTCACTCTACCCACCTATAACTCTACCTCACCCCCTCCTTTTCATTTAAAACCTGTCCCAACTACATACATTCAAACCCTCATACAAAAACTAAAACCATGCTCTCCCTCTGCAGATCAACTACCTACCGATTTTCTACAGCTATCAGCCAAATCCATAGCTTATCCTGTTTCCATTCTGATCAATAGGATGATTACCGAAGGTCACATACCTAGCCTATGGAAAGTCTCTCATGTTATCCCTCTCCATAAAGGCGGAAACTCTAATGAGCTCTCCAACTACCGTCCTATTGCCCTTCTCTCCCCCCTAACAAAGATCATGGAGAAATGTATCCATAGGCAATTACTTGACCACTTAATGCAAAATAACTTACTTTCCAGCTGTCAACATGGTTTCAGACCTTCACACAGTACTACCACTGCCCTCCTTTCCTTTATAGATTATATTAACAAAAATCGTAACCTTAATAACCTCTCTTCAGCACTATTCATTGACCTGTCTAAAGCATTCAACATGGTCAATAATCAGATTCTCCTCAACATACTAGAATCACTATCATTTGATGCACCTTCTATAAAATGGTTCCAGTCCTACTTAGATAAAAGAGAACAGGAAGTTATTTGGCATAAGACTCTTTCTACCCTCCAACTAGTTACACTGGGTGCCCCTCAAGGGTCTATACTTGGACCTCTCCTCTTCTCAATATTTATTAATGACCTTCATCTAGCCATCCCCCAAGCCACATGCATACAATATGCTGATGACTCGACACTTACATGCTCAGCCAAATCCACATCTGAACTTCTCTCTCTTACCCAGAAAGTATTTAACACAGTTGAACAATGTTTTACACAACGTTATCTTCTTTTGAACCCCAAAAAAACTAAACTCCTCCTCTTTAATCCAACCCACAAGTCCTCTCCACTTGATTTCTCAGTTATATCCACTAACGGCACCATCATATCACCTGACACATCTACCAAACTACTGAGAATTACCATTGATAACAACTTGAACTTTGACATCCATATCAACAATACAATAAAAACTGTCAACAAAAAACTTGTCTCCCTCTATAGAATTAAATCATACCTTTCTCCTACAGCTAGAACAACCATAGCCCATACTCATCTAATCTCTACCCTCCTCTATGCCTCACCTATTTTTACTAACCTTTCTAAAAATAACCTCAGCAAATTAGAAACTTCCTACAATAACATTGCTAGATTTGCAACAGGTAACCCTTACAGAACCCACCACTGCTTAAATATAAAGCAGCTGGGATGACTTGAACTACAAAACTTGATTAAATTCTATCAACTAATCATTGCCCATAAAACTCTTTAGAAACCTCCCTGCACTCCTAGTCTATCTACCCTCATCACTCCTTACACAAATCTGAAATCACTGCGTTCTTCTCACAAAAATCTTCTATACATTTCTAAGCCTAACAACAAAGCTGGAGAATCTCTCTTCTCAAATGCTGTTGGAAAAACC
Source organism: Protopterus annectens (assembly GCF_019279795.1). Classification (NCBI taxonomy): domain Eukaryota; kingdom Metazoa; phylum Chordata; order Ceratodontiformes; family Protopteridae; genus Protopterus; species Protopterus annectens. The sequence goes on along the minus strand of NC_056725.1, from coordinate 758,937,789 downwards.
TGGAATCTTCTCCCCAGTGACCTCTCCTCTCCTCTCTTCCCTCTCTATCACTCTTCAAAAATAGACTAAAACCCTACCTTAGAACACACTGGTTGTGCCCCTGTACTAAACCTGACTAGGCTACTATCTATCTAATTGAACTAAACTCTGCCTAGCCCTCACTACTGAGAAATTAGTACATATTTTATCCCTGTAAATTCTGTTTTCCTCCCAAACTACACTGTACGGAATCTCCCTTTACATTTCCTACTGAAAAATGTATTTGTTTTCTTTTATTATGTATATGCTTAAACTGCCTCCCCTCTAGACCTTAGTCTTTCTATTTATAAATGACTTATAACTACATACTGTATAGTAGAAGCATTCTGGCACTACAAGTTTTTTGTTTATCCTCACAGAATAATATGTTTAACCTGCAATATTTTTTTTTTCTTTTTATATATAATTCATTCTGCTATTTAGTTATCTTTCATGTTATTTTTTGTGTTTGGGTACCTGAAATCTGCTAGTTATTTTCATTTAGTTTTATTTTGTATATTGATTACTAAGTTTTTCATTTATCTGTATTGGAGCTTATCTCCTTGGGCCTCTACTGAAAATGGACATGTATCCAGTTAGACTAACCCGGTCAACAAATGTAAAATAAAAATAAATAATAAATAAAGCGATTTGACATGGGAATGGATTGTACTGAAGTGGGACTTGAACCTGGAATGACTGCTCATAAGGTGAATGTTCTACCCACTACACTGTTGCTGTTTTGCTTCATTTGCATATGTCTTGATTTTTATCTTCTTGTGCCATTTAAGCTGCATTAACTGTAGCTAAGCGTTGGGCCAACCCGAGTACCTATGTTTAAATTTAATCTGTTTTATAAAAAAAAAAAAAAAACAGTTCTCTATATTTAATGTTTTAACTATTGCTCTTGTAAACTTGGGGGGATGTTGCTGGGGGTATGCGAATATCTATGAGCGGTCTCGCTCATTCTTATTCATACACTGCTGTTCTTCATTACAGGGGCATATGTATTCTGAGAGCTCTGCTCTAAGACACGCGCACTGCACTTGTACATGCTCCATGTCTGTTTAGGAGCTCAGGCAGCGCACCTTCTTTAATATGCATGGTGCGCTGCCGTCCTGCTCCTAAATGGCCGCTTCCGTGCAGGACTAAGCTAGTCCTGCATGGAAGGATACTGAATCCCTGGGCCAGTAATAATCCACTAGGTTAGCTTTATGTAACTTAAGAAACCTAAACAATCCGTCTGGCTAAAGTTTATTGCAATTTATATTTAAAGAAATGATAGACAGCTATACCATCTAAACAAAAATCTATCACTACTTGAGATAACTAATAACATGCTAAAGAAGACTCAGATGTTAGGTTGCAAGAACTTAGTTATATAAAAAGTAGTGAATAACATATAAACATCCAATCAAAAAGAGAAAACTAGTTATAAACAATATACAGCAATAAACCTCAACCCCAGAAATGCCTAGCTTAGTCAAGCAAAAGCTCAGCATAACTGCAGCTTCTCTACAACTCACAAATTCATGCAACACTATTATTTGCTGTAATATATATAAGTAAAAAAGTACATAATTAATTAGATGTAAGATCCTAAATGTTAAAAGAGAAATCTTTTATTCTCTAACATTCATCAGAAGAACCACACAGTGATTTCCAATAAGCATATAAAGCTTTATTTTACATGCATGAAGACACGCTACATCAAATATGTCAGCAGTAGTCAAACCTTTTACAAACTGAAGGGGTTCTATAGCCCCCTCTGCACGTACTCACATGTATCCAACAGGATATTTTTCAAACACTAAATTCCAGTTAGACAGAAATATGCAGAGTGCAACCTCAAACTGTCACAGGATAGTTACTAGTTCAATATTTTACAAGGTTTCAGAGATTAACATCTGTACATTTCAACTGTCAGCAGGTTTTGACCAGATTAAGAAATTCCTGCTTTACACGCAAGATGACTTAACCCTTTTGGTGGCATGATACAAGGTAGTTGTATATGCAGAATTTTATTACATTTCCCCCCTAACAACACTTTTTATCATGCAAGTTTTTACTATACATCTTGGTCATACAGTTTTTCATTTGATTTGTCTCCTTTATACCCATAATAGTAGGCCTTCGTTATGCTGGCATTTATTACATTAGACATCAACATACGAACACAAGGAATGCAGCAACAACCCAAAAATAGGAATATAATGGCACCAACACAGACAGCAATCAAAATGTTCATTAAAACACTTCCCCATCTTCCAAACCAGTTCTGGAAGAATTCAGTCAATGGGTTTTGTCCTGGTTTTGTTAATTCGGACACCTTTTGGATGATTTTGAGATGACTCTCAATTTCTTGCTGATTATCTGGAATGAACGAACAGCACTCCTCCTGGATAAGAGCGCAGGTACCACCTTTCGCCACTAGGGTGAAATCGAGCGCCATACGGTTCTGCAACACTACTGTTCTCATAGCCGTCAATTCGTCCGTCACCAATTCTAGCGCAGAGAAGGTTGCATTACTCAGAGTCTCTAACAATTTTGACAACTTTCTGAGTTCCCAGATAGATTTGGCTGCCCCATATGCTGGAAAAATACCAGCTCCAGAAATGACGTCATCACCCAAGTCTATGTGGGATAGCCCTTTACTGCTGCTATGTGCTAACTCGTGATGATAGATCCAGGAAGCATCAATTTTACCTATGGGATTAACAGGTTTATTAACAGCACGAGCATTTCGTATTTTACCTTGGGGTAGTGAAAACACATGTCTTATTGCCGGTACCAAATATCCCAAGAAGCAGCTACCTGACCAATTACCAGGTAGCCACTTATAAGCTTTTCTGCCGCATATAAAATAACAGTTTTCCACCTTAGTAGTTACATTGCTGTGTACATAATCTTGTTCAGAATGAAATACCTTTTTATCAATTACTATTAATTGCTTATAAAGAGCAGAATCATTTCTTACCTCTTCATATGTTCTTTGCATGAGTTCACAAAATGAATTATAAGTGGTGTGACAGTAGGTGGAGTCATTGTTACATTTATAAGGAACTGTTATATTACAAAAACTCCATCCTACTTTAACTTTACCAAATTTCTGAAAGCACACAGTTCCATTTTGTCGACCGAACAGCTGCAAGGCTATTCTGTCTTTTGAAGTGACATTAGAAGTCTCATATATTAGATTTGTCCAGGTTTCCTTTGCCCCCAAAGGTACTGTGTCCAGCATCAGCCCCCAATGAGCGGTAGGAATAGCAGTGCAAATCCAACAGTTGGAGACATTTAGGGATGATGCATAAGTATGCTGAATAGCTTGATATATATTAACAGGTGGGTGCCATGCTGCACGTTTTTCCGGTCTCCTGACAGCTTCTGAAAACAAAAATGGCCAAAACAGAAGAACAATAACCACAATAATTATCAACAAAATTACTGTACAATACTTTTGAGGAAAGGCCTGTTTTTGTGCATCATCGACTATTTGCCTTTTTCTAATTAAGTAACACTTCATTTTAGTCAAGGAACCATAAGCTAAAGCACACTTAAAAAATTTTTACTCCCCCTTAGTCAATATTTAGGGTTCCCCTGAGGGAGCAAGGTTTTTGTCCAACTCAAACTGTTTTACCAGTTTGCAATGTGTCAGATGGATCCACGAAGTACGTTCTTTTATTCAAACCGCAGTAGGAGTCGAAATCAGCACCTGGAATGGACCTTCCCACTTCGGCGAAGCCCAGTTCTTTCTTTTAATTGTCTTGATCCAAACCCAATCTCCAGGTTTAACATCGAGGATGTTGTCCTTCTTCTGACCTGAAAAGTAATCATTTGTTAGTGATGTTTTACTTCTTGTCAGCAGTTTTCTCATGTAATCTGCTAGCTCCTCACCCTCCTCACGTTCCGCAGGCAATAACCCTTGCCACTGCAGGACGTAGTAAGGACGGCCATAAAGGAGTTCAAAGGGAGTGAGGCCCTTGGCAGTTGGAGTAGTTCTCATATAGAATAATGCCAGGGGCAGGCAGTTCATCCAAGACTGATGTGTCTCGGCCATGAGCTTTCGCAATTGGCTTTTGAGAATGCCATTGTGGTGTTCAACCAATCCGGCTGACTGCAGATGGTAAGCACAATGATGTTTAAGGTCAATTTGGAAAACAGTACTCAAATTATGGATGATCTGGTTAACAAAATGAGTGCCATTATCTGAATAGATGCGTGCAGGAATTCCAAAGTGTGGAATAATATTATTGGTCAGGATTTTAGCAACGGTCAAAGCATCGGGATGAGAAACTGGGAATGCTTCGACCCATTTCGAGAATGCATCAATGATGACTAATACAAATTTCTTTTGTTGTGCAGGTGTAAGTTCAATAAAGTCCATGCAAATGGTATGGAACAGAAAAGGTGGACTGGGAAAGGTTGCAGGTGAAACTCGCATTCCACCTTGACCGTGAAAACGAGCGCACACAAGACAAGACAAACAGAAACGTTTGGCATATGCTACGAACCCCTTACTCCAGAAGATTTGATGCACAGTTTGAACCATTGCCATTGGGCCAGTATGAGATGGTCCATGAGTAATAAGTGAAACATAACGAAATAAGTTTGTGGGTAAAACGTACTTATTATCTGGTCCAATAAAGAGTCCCTGTCTGTCTGTTACTCCATACATGGCCCATTTCTGCTTTTCCTGTACTGTACTCAATTCCTGCATTACCTGCAAGGTTTGTAAGTTTAAACTATCTGATGGTTGCAAGTCTGTTTCAAGTGCAAAGGTAGAGGTTTTTGCAATTTCCTTAGCGGTTCTGTCTGCCAAGGCATTTCCCAGCGATACCAGATCTTTCGCATTGGTATGGGCAGTACATTTGCAAATTGCAAGACCTCTTGGAAGTTGGACAGCTCGCAATAGCTGTAAAATAATGTCCTTATGTGTGATAGGTTTTCCTGAAGCTGTCACCATCCCCCTATTTTTCCATTGCTGAGCGAAGACATGTACCGTGGAGAATGCATATTGGCTATCTGTATAGATAGTGACTATTTTTCCCTCCGACAATGTACATGCTCGCATCAAGGCAATTAGTTCCGCTGCTTGCGCAGACAAATTCTTGGGGAGAGGCTTTTCTTCAATTACCTCTGTCCCGGTAGTTACAGCATAACCTACTTGTGTTATTCCTAGCTCATTTCTACAAGCTGATCCGTCCACAAATAATATCCAGTCCGAGTCTTGCAGTGGTTGGTCTTTAAAGTCAGGTCTAGGTAATACCTTGCCATGGATCATGTCCAGGCACGTATGTGGAGTCCCTTCCTCCGGAATAGGGAGGAGAGTTGCAGGATTAAGAGTTGTACACCGTTCGATAGTCATATGAGGTTGGGACAATAGAACAGTCATACATGACAAATGCCTGCTTGGAGATAAAAATGTCAATTTGTCTTGTAGTAAAATAGCCGCAACTGAATGCGGTACTTTTAAGTTTAGGGGGTGGAATAAGACTAATGTAGCCGAAACTTGAACTGCCACGGCTGCTGCAATTACCGCTTGTACACAGTGAGGTAGTGCTCGTGCCACCGTGTCAAGTTTACTAGAAAAGAATCCTAAAGGTCGCATTTTGTCGCCATGAGTCTGTAACAAGACAGACATCATATAACCGTGTCTACAATCAACGGTTTGGACAAAAGGCTTCGAGTAATCTGGAAATCCTAAGACTGTTGAGCTAGCTATCAATTGTTTAATGCGAGTGAAAGCCTGTATTGATTTATCAGTCCAGGTGACATATTCTTTTGCCGCCATCGGATAAGAAAAAATTAGATCAGCCAATGGGCTGACTTCCTCTGCATAGTTCAGGATCCAACTGCGGCAAAAGTTTGTCACCCTCAAAAAGGACATCATATCCTTTTTAGTTATTGGCATAGGTGCTTGCAAGATCGCTTCTTTCCTAATCTCTTCTAGCTGTCTTCCTTGTTGAGATATTAAATATCCCAAGTAGTGCACTTGAATTTTACAAAATTGTAATTTAAATGTATTTACCTTGTGCCCCCCTTCCGCCAAAAATTGTAGCAGCCGCAATGAATCCGTCCTGCATGCTTGTTCCGTTGGTGCCGTGAGCAGGATGTCATCAACATAAAGCAGTATACGGCTCCCTTGAGCAGGTATAAACTGAGCCAAATTGGCTGCCATTTCCTGAGAAAAAATAGTAGGGCTCTCACAATAGCCCTGGGGTAGCCTAGTGTAGGTATACCTTTGTCCTTTGAAAGTAAACGCAAACCAAAATCTGCTATCTTCATGCAAAGGAATAGAGAAAAATGCATTACTAATATCAATGACAGTAAAATATTGGTCAATTGGTCTGATGTCATTCAGTAGAATTGAAGGGTCTGGTACCACGGCCGCGTTAACAGCCTGCAAATCCTGTACCATCCTCCAGGTTCCGTCCGGTTTCTTAACCGGAAAAAGAGGGGTATTACAAGGAGAATCCGTGCAAGGTACCAAGACACCCGCCTTTAACAGCGCTTCAATTACAGGTGCTATACCTTCTTCTGCAGTTTTACTCAGTGGGTACTGCCTCTTATGCGGTCTAAAATCAGATTTGGGCGTTATCCTGACCTTCCCTGCCATCTTCATTAATCCTATATCTTGTTGCCCTGTTGACCATAAATGCTGCGGTACGACCCGCAGGTCATGCTCCTCCTGTGGGTCTAGCAGCAGAAGTCAGCTGGGTAGTGCCCTGTCTTCCCTCAGATGTACCGTGGGCCTGGCCTGTGTAACCCAGTTCAATTTTTGGACCTGAACCCCCTTATGCAAGAGTTGTTCTTCCGAGAGGGTGCTCCACTCGGTTACCTTTTTGCCCACAGAAATCCAAGTTTGCCCTTCTTCCTTAGTTAAGGAGACATGTGGTGTGTAATTACTTTTAAAAAGTACCAACATGTCCTTTGTCAGGGCGCATGTGGCAGCAGCATTTCCTGACCTGTCCCAATACAATTGTTTCAGGACTAGCTTCGTAACCTTGTGTCTGAAGAATAATTCTTCGTATGCATTATCAGGGCCTGCCATTTTCCTATAGTACATGGTGCAATGTAACTGCTTCGCCTTTACAGGTGGTTGGTGGCCATATTTGCTCATTGCTAAATTAATCAGGTCAGTCATTACACTCCCGGGACCTGTGGAGACTAGGTCGTTGCTATACCAGAAATGTAAATCTCCCTGTCCTTTTTGGACAAGTTCGGCTTCTATCTGTACCCATTTTGCCTGAATACCATTTGTACTTGGGACTGCGGCTATACTGAAAAATGTGCATTAGATCTCGCCCTAAGAGGTTTACCGGACAAATGCGTGAGATAATTGCATGGAATCTAATGGCTTGATTAGTCTCTGGGTCTGTAAACCACAAAGGTCGGGACAGTGGCTCTTTATAAATTCGCCCATTTGCTGCTTTTACCAGCACATAGTCACTCGTGGTCGCATCAGGTGGCACTGCAGTATATTTTAGCAAGGTCCTGGTTGCTCCTGAATCACACAAAAATTCTACTGCCTGTCCCTCAACCTGTAAAATAATCACAGGTTGCACTTCCAATTGCATAGTGGAAGCCAGTGCATCTAAGTTAATAACGTGATACTTTCCATCGTCATCAAAATTTCCTTGCTCATGTTCCCATCCTGCACATTCCCCTTCATTCTCATTATTCTCACTCTCGTACTCATCATCCTCTATGATTTCTTCTGGTGGTTCCGGCCAGTCTCCCAACATTTCACCTTCATATAGTCATGCAGAGGACTGCTCAGGCATTTGTCTAGCGCCTGGCTGTCCTAAGCTGCAGCATTCTGCCGCAAAATGTCCTTTCTTGCCACATTTAAAACATTCTCCTCGTTTAGCCCTACCCTCGTAATCTTCAGAGTGTCCTGCATTACCTCGTCCTCTACCTCTACCTCTGCCTCTCCCTCTACCCCTTCCATGTTGCCCTTGTAACAACATGACAGTACCATCTGAATTAACCGTGAAGGTTTGTGCTTGTTTTTTCTTTGTATCCACTATGTATTTTTTGGCATGCCGAGCATATTCTAAAAGCGGTTGTAATCGTGCCGTCCTATGGTCTATCATATGTTTAATAATGAAATTACTAATTGGTGTCTTACATCCCTTCAAAAAAAGGCATTCTTTAGTTGCTGCTCATAGGATGAATCTCGTTCTTGGCTTGTGGGGATTTCTATACCACTATGGTCATTAAAAATAGTGGTTAGTCTTTGTAAATAATGATCAACCTTTTCTTCATCGGACTGTACGCACTGGTTTATGCGTGTCCAATATGCTCGAGCCTTCCATTTTTCTGCAATATTTTCAACTATTTTTTTACTCGTGTTTCAAAATCTGCTGTTTTATGGGTGAAGGGTTCCCCATCCCTTGTGAGGGGGTCCCAGTCTCCACAGATAAGGTGCCAGTCAGGTCCCAGGATCTGACGGAGAACTTGTTCAAATTCTACACTGTTAAGGTTATAACTAATCTGCATACCGTGTAAATCATCTGTGAACTTCTTGATATTGTCTTTTGGGTGTGGAATACCCTCCACAGCCTTTCTGATATCATTTTTGGTCCAAGGACGGTAAACTAAGATCATGGGGTCTTGTCCGGGAGCTCCTGCCTGCGGATTTGCTACTTGTATTAAGGGGTATTCAGTATTTTCTGGCTGATCACTTTTGATTTTCCATTTATTATCCCCTATGATCCTGGATCGCAATGCCTTAGAAGTATCAGTTTCTTTTTGTAAGGTTATAGTTTTTATAGGCGGATATACATTGGATGAGGCTTCTTCTTGCTCCTGATATTTAGGTGGGTCAACCCCTCCCCCACTGCACCTTCCATGTGCGAAAGCGGGGCTGTTGGGTTACGGTGGCCACATGTAGTGGTCTCATTATCCTCTTTGTTTATAAAAAATGTATGTTTTGCACTTGAACCATCCTTTTTATCCTGATTTTTATTCGCATACAATTTATTCGCTTCCTCAAGCCATTTTTGCACTTGTGGAAACCCTACCTTTTTTTGATTTTTTTGTCTTACTTCCAGCATCCCTGAGCAGTTCTCTAACTAACTTTGCACATTGGTTTTTATCCAATTTACCTGAAAACTGATATTCCGTATTCCACTTATCTAGATATTTTAAGTTTTTTGGATGTAACTTGAACATATGTTGTTCATCTTCATCGACTTCTGTTTTCACTGCTGTACAGCAACTACTTCCAGTGCCCATCCCTCTTACTTAAAAGAGAAGACCTTTCCTTTTCCAGAGATCTCTATCCCTATCTTAGAATTTATTCAAGATAGACCTAACGCAATTGCCCCGAATGACTAGTCCCTATCCTGTCCCTAGTTAATATAAAAGGGAGCTTACCTTGCTGTGCGCAAATCTTCTGCCCGTTGGTCTGTCACCGTCTCGCGGATTGAATCAAGAGTGACTGGCCTCTACTTACGACAATCTTGTCGGAGGTCTTTCATTTGTAAGGGAGCCCGGAATTCGTTCTCCCCTCCCGAACGGGTTTTCAGTCTCTCTTGTAGTGATTCGCACCGTGAAGAGGTGGCCCCACGTTGGGCGCCAAAATGTTAAAAGAGAAATCTTTTATTCTCTAACATTCGTCAGAAGAACCACACAGTGATTTCCGATAAACATATAAAGCTTTATTTTACATGCATGGAGACACGCTACATCAAATATGTCAGCAGTAGTCTAACTTTTCTACAAACTGAAGGGGTTCTATAGCCCCTTCTGCACGTACTCACACGTATCCAACAGGATATTTATCAAACACTAAATTCCAGTTAGACAGAAATATGCAGGGTGCAACCTCAAACTGTCACAGGATAGTTACTAGTTCGATATTTTACAAGGTTTCAGAGATTAACATCTGTACATTTCAACTGTCAGCAGGTTTTGACCAGATTAAGAAATTCCTGCTTTACACGCAAGATGACTTAACCCTTTTGGTGGCATGATACAAGGTAGTTGTATATGCAGAATTTTATTACACTAAATTAAACTAGAATCAAAGTAAATAGAAATATATTACCTATAGTATAGATCATATACCAATGGCCAGATTCAATAAAGCCTACATGGTTTGTTTATGACTCACAGATTCATGCAACACTTTTACACTATTACACTGTGTGCACATGGCGCTGCATCGACCACATGGTAGCTCACTGTTTTGGATTCAGTAAGTGGCTCTACATGGCGTGTACAGCCGTGCAAACAATGTAAATACCATGGATGCTAATTACAGCATAAGCAGCTGAACTGTATGTTAATCAACCAATCCAAGATGGAGAAGCTATTCAACAAACTATAAAGCAACTGTGTTGACTCAGTACTGTTTTTTCCCATCCAATTCCAAAACCTATTGGAATACAGCCACATAAAGGAGTCTACACAGAAAGAATGTTAGGGGCTGCAGTTGCTTTAATTCATTTGTATGTGCAAAAGGCTGAAGTCTATGCTGCTGCTACTGCTAGTAAACAATGGCCAATAAGGAGAAAATATTTCAGACTCCATTTAACTTATCACAATCTTCATGACATAGAAGTTGTAGAGCACTACAGGGTGGATAAAGACACACTACAAGAACTTTGCAACCTCTGTCATCCTCAACTCAGACCCAGGGTATATGAGAGGAGCCCATACCAGTAGAGACAAAGGTATGTGCAGCACTTAGAATTTTAGCTACAGGAACTTTTCAGAGACAAAAAGGGACGTGCTGGGGCAGGCATCGGCATCCAGGAACCTCCATCAATTCCTGAATGCAATGCTACAACGTACCAGTGACCACATATAGTTTCACTGTACTCCTGAGGACAGGGCTACAAATATGCAGGACTTCTACCCTGTAGCACACTACCCCGAAGTACTGGGTGTCACAGATTGTACACATGTAGAAATTAAAGCACCACCCAGGGAACAGGGACGGCTCTAAATAAATAGAAAGGGCTTTCACTCTATTAACTGCCACGTCATGTGTAATGCCAAGGGAATCATCTTAAACATGTGTGCTAACAACCCAGGTAGCTACCATGACTCACATATATGGCACACCTCCCAACTGTATCAGATGTTCACTAGGGAGAATATCCCATAGGGTCATTTACTGGGGGATGCAGGTTATGAACTGGAACTGTGGCTGATGACGCCAATCAGTAATGCACAAACACCTACTGAAGAGCATCATTTTGAGGCACACGCTCAAACCAGAAATACCATAGAGTGTGTGTTTGGGCTGCTGAAGTCACAGTTCTGATGCCTAAATACATCTGGGGGAGCCCTGCAATACAGTTCACGTAGATGTACTGAAATCATCACCATCTGTGCCATGCTACACAACATCATTCGGAGAAAGTAGCTTCAGCAGGAACAACAAGGGAAAGGGGCACATGTCCCACCACCAGTAGCAAGGTTACCACAGCCACAAGCAAGTGTGGAGTCAGAGCACATAGGCAAGCTCAATATGCCCTCACAGTGGCTAAGAGGCAGCACATAGCACACTCACTCATCACCTAAGGGGCAAATGTAAGATTGCCTATGTCATATGTGATAATTTAATCTTCTTCTTTCAGCTTTTCCCAGTTAGGGGTCACCACAGCAGATCACCTGTCTGCTCATGATTGGCAGTGGAGTTTTACGGTGTCGAGTTTCCAGTCCAGCGCCCAACCTTCCACAGAAGGCACACACATGCACTCAATCATGCCTATGGCTAATTTAGAGTATCCAATCCACCTACAGCATGTCTTTGGGATGTGGGAGGAAACTGGAGCACCCGGAGGAAACCCAGGCGACCACAGGAAGGACATGTAGACTCTGCACAGAAGGCACCCCAGCTGAGGATCGAACCAGAGAGCCTCTCTTGCTGGGAGGTGGCAACGCTAATCACTGGACCACCGTGGCCACCTGATAATTTAATAAAGATATTTATTGGAAAAAAAAATCTTCATCCTATGCACATACATATAGTAACACTGATGTCAGGCAATTCTCACAACCTTAACTTATCCATGTAATGGCTGTGTACTGCTACCATCAGACACAGTCAGCCCTGAAGTAAAACTGTTGCAACTGTTGGATTTACAGGGTAAGTTTTGAACCTGGAGTGTACTGTGTAATAATATGAATGAATGCCATATTCTTGCATGTTGTTACTTGGTAGTGTAAGCAAGTAAAATGTGGGTAATTTGTGCAGAAATGACTTTAACATGTGACAGCAGAGACTTATGTGACTTACATGTGTCCATTTTCAAGTAGTAGGCCTCAGACATCAAAGATTCACAAAGCCATACCTCTCAAAAGTACTGATGGTCACCAAATCCTCTCAGTTTAGCATCATACTTTTGTACTGAAAAGTCATTAAAGAGAGAAGTTAGAAAGTAATGAGAAACATTTCTGTTTCAGACTTCAGAACCCTCACAAGATCATTAACAATACTGATGCAAAAATGTTTGATTCTATCAACTGTCTAACTTTCTATGACCAACATATGTCAAAAGTAGAATTACCAAAACATCACAAATGTAGATATACTAAACACTAAGTCAGCTATGCACCCTGAGCATCAGACACAAGTATTATGTATTCCTGAATCCAAAATATAGAAAACAGGGATATGGTACAGTTATCATTTGCACAGGGTGTTGTATTTGTGTGTGTTGGAGGGGGGTAGGAAGCCTAGGCTGACAATAAACGTTGGTGAGTGTGTGTGAGAAAGAGAAACAGGCAGACATTCAGATAAAGTAAAAAAATGGCCAGTGAGATAAAATGAGCTTTAAGCTTTAGGACTGAACCATGCAATTGTTGTGTGTGTGTCTTGTATGTGTTCTCCTGGTGAAATTAGAGTCTGAGTGTCTGCAGGAACACAACCAAGCTCTGAGCTACCTCTATGCCTTGATATGTCTGACAAGTGTGAGCCATGAATGGTAGAGGTGGCAGTTCATCATTGTTGTACCCAAACACATAAACTGACACTGCCAGGAGTTGCACTGGCACGTCCACTCCCATGGTCAGATGCACTGCTGCTACCTGAATGTAACTGATGTCTGCTGGAAGATGCCCAGGATCATGACCCCATGACTTTCCACATCTGGGTGTGGACAACTCAACCACTGATATAGCAGTGGAAGTAGTGCCACTATGGAAGCATAATCGAGCATGGCCATGTTGGCTAACAGCAGATGATGTGGCTGACCTATGCTCATGAGCATGCCGTCCCCCACCCAGCAGAAGCTCCATCACAAACACCACCCATTCCAATGTGTCATTCATCCAAGCCAATAAATCAGCAACATGGTGGAGGCAGTCATGCATGTCAGCCCATGCCACATCTACAACCCTAAGCATTTCTCTGGACGACCTATAAAAATGTGCCTGTGCCTCCACAATGACCATAAACATATGTTAAGTGGAATGGGAAGACACACCTGGATCAGGTGGAGGATGGACAGTGGGCCTCCTCCAAACATTCCCAACAACCCACCTGTGTGGCACCTCACCCACACTTTGGCTACAGCCAGAGTCAACAGGCACTGAAGCTACAGTAACCACACTTCCCCAATTAGGTGCCTCAAATTCCACCTGTCCAATATCTGAGGGCTCACTGGAATGGGTTGGCGTAGGCCTATTGTCTGTGTCTGATCGAATTCCAGGAGATGGTGAAATGTCAACCTCAGTGTCAGATTCAACCTCTGCACCCCGTGACTGTGCTTCTGTTTGGTCACCATCATTGTCAATGTTTGCCAGTACTCTGACATCAGGTGGTAAGAGTCCTAAACTTTCACTGTCAGGATCAACTTTGATAATGAGTAACAAACACAGGGAAAAAATTAATAGCTACACTACAATAGTCAAATGTATGCTAACAAAGTAACATTGGTGCCATTACTACAGACAGTACAGCATTACACACAACAGTCCTGACACCCATATCACAAATATGGATAAAATTATATACTTATCTGAACTGATCATCACCACTGACAAAGAAGATATTTGGTTTACCGTGTGGAGCTGATGCTATGCATCCCATGAGCAATGGTCCTAGAAGAAGTTAAGCAAAAGCTAAAGAGAGCATCATCACAATTAACAGTAACGGGGGGGGGGGGGGTTACATTTTTTGCCCTTTATATGTCCATTAACTATACTTTTAACAAGAACTTGTATGACAAGTCCCACCTAAGCTCATGTGTAATCAATCAGAATGTGTTATTAACTGTAGCAATTTACAACTCCCCTCCCACAAGCAAATTTTTTGTTAAGCAGAACTAATGTATTGCTGTCGATATTTTACTATACAGGAGTATTTAGCAACTGAGATACATAAGCATACCTGGAAGCTCCTCCTGGGACATACTTGTTGTCCCTGAAACAGCAGCACCAATGTCAAGGGCATGCTGTTCTGCAGTTTCCTGTGAGCTGTCTGGATCCCTGACAGTGGACAGGAACTCTTCATTTCCTGTTAGTGGTGGCTAGGTAGCAGGACCCCAGTACCCATCTGATCATGGGCCACTGAAGCTGCTCTCCTCCATGTAGACGAGATCACATCAGTGGCCTATGGCACACCTGATCATATGTCCTGCTGTGGCCACCTACTGCATTCACATCAGCAACTATCTTCTGCCAAATTTGCATTCTGTCTGACATATCTCCACATCTCCTCTCAACCAGAAAGGCACCATGTTGCCTAAAAGCTTCCACAATGACCTGATTCTCAGGGTCACCAAAGAGGGGTTTTCTGGGATTGAGATGTCTGGGTGCCATAATCCTAGGTGACTTAAAACACAACAGAAGGATAATACACATAAGTATCACATAACTAAAAGTCCTGTTTCCAAATAAAACATAAAATGTAGCATTTCACTATTACCCACTGAAGAAAGATAAAACAGTCAAGATAGCGAAATATGAAAAAAAAAAAAAACAGGAATTGTGTGGTTGTAACTTATTACAGTCACACAAAAAGCAAGGCTGGATGCAAAACAAAGAGAGTAATAATAGCAACATATCCTTGTCTGTGCCAAAACAGAAATGCAACTTTGCTCCCCCACCCCAAAATAATAGGAAAATGGCACATTTTGCTAACAAACCGTCAGTGAAATGTTAAAAGTGCTATCAAATGAACTGTCCCGGAAGCATGTCTGCAGATTTAACATAGAACATTCCATTTTAAGTTATTGCCAGTCATGTCTACTTGTGGCCAGCACTCCCTTAAATATGTGTATGGTCCATTCTAGAAGGCTAACACCCTGTATCATTGACAATGTAACACATTTACCATTTCACAGAAATAATAGAAGAATGTACACAGAAAAACAGTTGTAGTATTAGCACTTGTGATGGCAGTTAATAAGGCTGTGCATCTGAGAAAGTGAAGTGCCCTGACAAACATGCCCATGCCATCAGTACACTTCTAAGAAATGCATACAGATAGAAGTAGCATTTGCTAATGCAGATATATATGTATATATTAAAAGATTTTTCTTAATGACATTTTAGCATATGCAATATATAACTGAAAAATGCAAGCATATCTTCTCAAGGTCAGTAGTCTTCTTTGCAGAGATATCCCAAACTAATAGCCTCTTCTGTGTTTTCCACATAAACAAGTCTCCTCACCTTCAGATTCCCTAGCTACATGGTTGTTTTTTTATGGTGTAGATTCAGTGCTCTGAGCATGAAGATGCAAATCAGGTGTGAACTCATTAGAATTTCTGAATCCCAAATAATTGGCTCTGAGTATCAGATGTAAACATAGCACAGGCAGTCATTCAGTGTTTGTTGCTAATGAATTGAAACTGTGAATGATTACTGGTAGGGAGAAGGAAAACACAACAGCAATGCAGACTACCCTACCTCCAGTGAGTGTGTCAGACAGGTTAGACTTACAAAGTATAGAACTAATTTTATCAAGGTCTGAAATGTAAGTATGCAGCACACAGTTCACAGTTTATGTTCATTAACATCCAGCCTCCCCTTCATTTGTTGACAGCTGCATATTACTGCCATTTAATATTCTTACACATTTTAAACACAATGATATACTGCTCAAGTAAGGCAAGAATGAGCAACTAACACAGAGATATAAGACAGAGCTGCATTTCTGCAAGCAATAGTCATAAATAGCTGTGATCACTCAGTGCACTACATCTGAAATTAATACATGTACAAGTAACTGCCATATGGTTTGTTAGTACTGTGGATGATGTTGCATTTGGTTGGATGTAGAATGATTTCAGTTCCCTGCTGGAAAGCTGTTTGCTTGGCAAACAGGGATAAGATACCATGACTGTGTTCTGAAGGTTCATTGGAGTGAGAGTTCAAATCTAGACCTGTACTAGTACTCTAGTACTCCTTGAAGGCTTAGGCCGAGACGTCAGAGGATATTCATTCGGAATAAATTGTTATTCAGAGGATCTTGCTGCTGTTGTTTTTTCAAATCTAGACCTGTATAAAATTTGTCATGTGTACCAACAAACATTTTGTAGTGTTTATTTCATAAACTGCTTTTTTTAATTTCAACTACTTTTCACTTTGTATTTATATATTTATTTATTTAAATGCCAGTGTTTGCATTGTGAAACAGAGAAACATAATGAATGTCAGGTTTAGCTGTGCTTATCTCATTTGCCCAATTCTTAGCCGTGCAGTCTAGTGGCCTACATAGGAAGCAGACAGAACAACTGCAGAGAGGATGTCTGTAAAAGTGTAATGGTCAAAAAGGATACATTTTTGCAATTTTTGCTTTCCATAGCACAATGCCACTAAGCAACATTGAGCAGTGGTTAGCTAGGTTCCCCAACACCTGCAGCCATTGAACATTTGCAGACAGGATGCAGACAGTCAATAATTGAAAATGGATATATTCAATCAGTTCTGTTGGGCACCACACAAATATGCTAAACAGCATTGCCAGGCAGTTAACTTGCAGAACTTAAGAATGACTAGAAAAGTATGGAACTCTCATGTAACTATTCCTGTGGCAACAGGTGTAAGTGTAGGGGTCTAATACAGATGGTTCTGTGTTCTAATGCAGGGATTGCAACATATTTTTTACTGTTGTGACAGTCCAGTTTATAGCAATAAACAGAAAAATATACAGTTTTTATTTCAGCATTCTTGTGGCAACAAGTGCAAGTGCAGAGCTGCCATACACAAGATCCTGGGTTCTAACACAAGGCATTCTATATATTTTTATTGTTGTTCCATTTCCCATTATATTCACTCTCACTTATAACACTTTAGATAGTGGAGCTGATATGAATTATATGTATGAGGAATAAGACAACCTTATTGTGTTTTCTGATGTTTGACTGAGGGTATACTGTTTATTTATGTAAGTATAATTCTGCTATATGGACTTGGATGGCCTTCACAATTAAATAAGACACATACCAAACTGAATCTGTATAAAAGAACATTGTCAGGTCGCACACATACATGACACTTCAAACTTTCAGCTGTGGTTGTGAATGATTCATAACTATGTCTAAACATCACTTCTTTGGTGGGAAAGATGGAAAATCACTTCTGTGAAACAACATGTTTTGTCCTTTATGCCTAGGTTTGAATCCCACACTATAAAAATCAATGTTATCTCTGTGACAAGCCAATAAAAATAAAATGTGTCAGGTTTAACTCACCTAACAGTTACATTCCAACTTTAAAAATATATTTCCAGCCTACAACACCAGACACTCCCAACTAATGTCAAGTGTCAGATTTGAAAATTTATTTCCAACCTGCTCGGCACTGCTGCTTTCTGTTTAACCTTGAGCAAATGTGGTTGGCATCGTTTCTCAAGTTTGCACACTGTCAGTAAATATGATAACAGGAATTGATGGGAAATCATTAGTTACCATTGCCCTAGTTCTGGTATTGGACATGTCTGGCATTACAGAGGAAGGTCCCCAGTTTAAGGGTCAGAGGTGGGTGTTCAAGAGTCCAGGATATTTATTGGGCTTCTGGTAAAGTACCACTGCCAAAAGCTTCTGCAGAGGGACTACTCTATCGCCCAGTACAAGTCTAAGGATTGGAGTAGTTTGGCTCAGGCTGTATCCAGTGCTACTGGCATCCCACACACTGGAGAACAGTATAGGCACCATTTCAGCAACCTAGAAAGGGGCAAGAGGGATATGCTCAACCAGTAGTTGAGTTTCATACTGGTGACATCCCACAGCTGTGTAAGTATGCTAATAAAAGAATATTTTTAATACAAAGAAAGGTAAATATAGGCAAGACTGCATAATGCCATTCTGTTCTTTTTCTGTTCTTTCCACAGCTAATGCCAACATATAGTTTAATAGCAAGGCTCATGATGATTGAATGGAGAAACTGAGGAAAGCAATTGATATGTATGTATCCAGCACACAAGAATTATTATTGTAGCTGTAAAAGATAGCTTTTTGGGTTTTCTATAAAGTACTAACAAATTGAGCATGCATATCCTAACTGTAAAAGCAAGCATGCATGCGTTAGTCTGTAGCACAAACACATTTTAGGAGTCAAGTGTAAGACTATAGTCAGAGGTTGTGGGTTCAAATACCACAAATAACAACTATACAATACTGCATTTCTTTAACAATATCAGAAAAATTAAACTCCATACAAGTGACATAAATGCCCTGCTGTTAACTGTAATCTGTATAATTGGACCAAGCATATGTGCAATATATGCACATTTCAATGATTACTTTCAGCAATCTGTAGTTGTAGTTTGTAGTTGTTGGGGCATATACTGAAATGTAATACTTCAGATAAAATAGTTGTAATACTTGTGATAAATGCATTGTATGTCACATTTGATGGTATTAATTTTATTTCTTTTTTTTTTATTTTCAATTGTGTGTTGCCAAAATGTCTCTGTGTCATCCATCTGTAACAAATCACTAAATGTTTCACAGCACAGCAAGTTAGGCCAGCCCCAGTGTGTCAGTCTGCCCCCACTCCACTGGCTCCAGTACCAATTTCCAGCACATCTAGGACCCAACCTGGCAGCACTGCCTCTGCTGCCCCTGCACTACCTGCACCCTCGTGTAGTACTACCCCTGCAGCTGGTGCTGTGGTACCCTGCAGGAGTAGTGGCAGATTTCATCACCTGCTAGGACATACCAGGGTTGGCACATAGAGATGTTCACTGCACCACTGGTGTACGCCTACACTGGATGGAGAGGCTGTTCTCCCTCATGATCTGTAGAAGGAGAAGGTGTCAAGCACTATAGCTGCCAGTGGAGTAAGGGGACAGTGATGACAGTTAAGTGGGCAACTATATTCTCACTGGCTCCATGTTTGACAGGCATGAGCCTGGGTTGTCACCTCCCCACCCCAATCATGGTGTCCCACAACCTTTTGTGTTCTCATCTTCCCTGTGACTTGTCTTGTTTGTTTGCATTTACATCCTCACCTACCAAACTTACCTGACCCAGAAATACCAATGTCATTTCACACACGTCTTCCTGACACATTTGATTAAGTACAATTGACTATACAACATTATTAAGTTGTTGTTAACCCCTGTCTAGAAATGACTGTTCAAATTCAGTAAATATTCTACACATATTTTGTTTACACTGTTGAAGAAATGGATAGCTATTGTTCTGTCCTACCTCCCTCCTTCACATTCCTGTATTGCTTTCCCTTTCTTCTTTTCCTGCTTGCTCCTCATTTTACCACTTTCCTATCTACCCCATTTTAATACCTATGATCCAGTCAAAAATGGAATCACACACAACACACAGAAAGCAATGGATCCCTTCACTTTTTGACCTCTGTATTTGTGTGGAGTTTGGCATTGCGCACCAATGCAGAGCAATGGTGAGTGGCTCTACAATGCTGTGGTTACCTCCTCACAATGCCGCTTAATCCCACTTCACTGTGCCAATACACAATAACACATGCTAAATATACAATAAAGAATAATGTCATTGCATTATCACTGTTTGTTTAAAAGTATTAGATACATCTGGATTCAAACCTAATATCATCTGGGCTCAAAAAGAAATGTATCAATGCATTTAAACCTGCTGCCACAGAGTCCGCTAAGCAGCAGGTGTGTTTCCTACACTCAATACTAACTCTCAGAATTTTAGCATTGAGTCATGCATTTGCACCCTGCTTAACTACACACAAACAGGGAAAGTTGTGGAAATGTGTATCTCGCATGCGCAAACACTTTGCCTGTCATCACACAAACCCACTGCTCACTGTTGTGCTGTGCAAAGTAAATATTAGCACATATTAGAGCTGTTTACTCTCCATTTGCTCTTCATGCCATAAAACTACATGTGGAAACATAACAAAGTGAAGGCCCTAAGAATATGTCACATATTTACAATGCAGCCATGTGTTACCTCCCCAATGCACTGCAACCCTTGTTTCTCACTACTTGTTTGCAAACATATCGACTACACTACATAAATTAATAGCAAATGTTGTGTGATATGCAATACACATCAATCTGGTAACATGCAAAGCCAGAACTATCTTCACTGTTGAACATGCCTACAAATCCATTTCATGCAGGCCTCCCAATGTCTTCTCTCCAACACTCATTGCTGATGTCATCCACTATTAGTTGTCCTACAGCCTTATAAAAGTCAGACTTGTGCTGTGTCACTTGTGTAAAGTACTGAGCTCTGTAGTCTGTGTACTTAGATAGATAGGGGTTTCTGTTCTCATTTCAGTTAACTAGGGTGTGTGTGTGTTTGTGCTTGACATTAGAGAGAGCCTTTTACACCAGTATGTGAGACACTGCTATCACCATATTCTCCTCACCAGACACTGCTGATGTCTCACCTATAAAGTGTTGTCTGAGACACTTCAAGTCAGACTTGAGGTGCAGTACTTGCCCTAAATACAAAGTTCTATAATTGGTGTACTTATGTACGGATTCTGTTTCCACTACAGTCAACTGGTGTGTGTGTGTGTGTGTGTGTGTGTGTGTGTGTGTGTGTGTGTGTGTGTGTGTGTGTGTGTGTGTGTGTGTGTGTGTGTGTGTGTGTGCATTTGCTCACTTGCTTGACATTAAACATAGAGACAGCCTTTTACACCAGCATGTGGGATACTGCTAATACCATATTCTTCTCACCAGACACTGCTGATGTCATCACCTATGTTTGATTTGTGAATGTGCACTCTTCCCACCAGTGCAGCATCAGAGATTACAGTGACATGGCTTTCAGTCTATCCACATCCATCATAGCTTGGTTTGTAGGCCATGTGCTTTTTTGGTGAGAAGCCCCTGTGGTCCCTCCAGCTGGTGCATCTGTCTGGTGAGGTACAGGCAAAATGGAGCATTATACTCTATTAGTGTATGGATGAGGATCAAGTACAGTGCTATTATATGATTCTCAGATCTGAATACAATGACATGACTTATGATGTGCACAACATAGCCTTTCTGTACCACTGTGGACACTTGCTGGTTGAAGTTCAGATTGCTAGCTACATGTGTTCCCAGGTCTTGCCTCACTGGGTTTCAGCACTGGGGGAGTGTTGTCAATGCTGTAATTAGCAGGGAATTCCACTTTGAAGAAGGACAAAATAATGTTTTTGTGTGTGTTTATTTGTAGACCATGTGGCTTTGTCACCAGTCATTTGTCTGTGTTAGCCCCTCCTGTAGTATGTTATCATCATTGGTAGACTCATTGAGTGCACCCAGTGTGCAATAATCAGCAAACAAGGTAAGCCAAAGGCCATATACTTTAGCCTGAACTGTCGAGAAATAGATTCCAAACAGTAAAGGGCCAAGCACAGATCCCCAGGAGCATGCCATTGGTGACAGGTATATTGGTACAGATTGATTCACCAACTTTTACAGCATGTGTTTTGTTGGTGAGCCAATTGATTACTCATCTAGTGATGTAAGGGTTAATCCACAGCTGGGATGGTTTCTCAATGATATCTGCATGGGGGATTATGTCCAAACCCTAGGCCAGATCAAGATGGACAGTATACACTGTATTATCTTCATCCAGGCATATTACACAGAATCAGTGAGCTGTATCAACATCACAGATCACCTATAGCATGACTCAGCACTTACACCTTCCTAACACAGTTGAATACACACGTCAACACACCCTCCACACAGACTATGTTCCCATACAAGGGTGTACATCAACATGCATCCATCTAAGTTGGGGGGACAGGACTGAATACATGCATGTATAGACACATACTGACTCTCGTCATCTGTAAAGTGGACCAACATGTCACCATGGACCTTTTCTAAATGGACACTAGTGATTCCCGGATGTGTGTAACAGACCTGTGTGAGTTGTTAGTGCTACATCATGTCTGTTACATCTATTAGATGTCCTCAAAGAGGTCATTGAGGGCATGCATGATGACAACACTATCATCCTTTTGAACATGACTAGCCCAAGGCATCTGACACAAATCCACACTGAACACTGTTAGAGTTTGCCATAAACACCTATATCACCAAGTGGGTAGACCAATGGATCACAACACATGCCATCTAAATATGCTGAAATGTGTGAAGTGACTTATATCTCAGTTCCAGTGATCCAGTCCACACATCAGGGCTGTTTGTTAGGCCCTTTCCTGTCCATAATTTAAGTCACAACAGTTACAAATGACCTACACATACTGTGTCCAAACAACTGTCTGAAGGACTACAGATTTTGGGCAATCATTGACTCCAACTATGATATTAGTATAATACAGACAATATCAACACACACCAAAGATTGCTACGACAGTGTTAACAACACCTGCAACGAAACAAAAACATAGGGGGGCTGTATTACATCATGAAAGCAAATGTACAACTCAAGAATAATTTAGACATCACACCCTATAATCAGACCAATGGGAATGTGACCTGTGTCCTGGAGTAGATGGTATGTGGAACGTCCACCAGCATGTGGCCATAGTGCTGATTACTCCCTTGTATGTAACACAATTAATGAGTATGTGAAGGACATCCACATCAAAGGCCATAATACCTCCATAGTTCCCAGCCTTCATCACACTAATAACTGAGTACAATGCACCCTTCTTCATGTACCTCCCTACACATCTTCCAGTGATGTGTAACTGAAGTGTACCACCTTTGCAACAGTGAGCTGTCACCTAAGTATTCTTTTTGTTGCATAAACATTACTGTCTGATGTTGCGGATCCCCCATCAAGGTGTTAGACCACATTTTATTTATTTAACATTTGTTTAATGGGAAAATATGACTTGGAACAAGCCAATTGTCAGTGTAGGCCTGTGGAGAAATGTTGCAGACATGTCTTTGTAATGTGGGAGGAAACCAGAGCACCCGGAAGATACCCACACAAACACAGGGAGGACATGCAGACTCTGTACAGAAGGCACACCAGCTGGGAATTGATCCAGAGAACCTTTTGCTGTGAGGCAACAACTCAAGCCACTGCACCACTGCACTATCTACCTGCATGTGTGATACCTGTTCTGGTGATGCACAAAGTACATACATAGCTGTTTGACAACTTGATGGCATGGGTCAATATTCATGAATGTGTGGATTGTGTGATATATACATATATATGCCATGCATACTAGTCAACTAGCCTATATTGATCATAATGTCACATACAAGTATAGCAGTGTCCCTCCTAACACCTCCAGCAGATGCTACAGTGTCAGGACAGTGTGTGATTACTCTTGTAGATTGCTGACATGTCATACTAGTTGTACACGTGTGTGTGTGCAGAAATCTCTCTGATCACTCTAAA
Organism: Protopterus annectens; assembly: GCF_019279795.1. Taxonomy (NCBI): domain Eukaryota; kingdom Metazoa; phylum Chordata; order Ceratodontiformes; family Protopteridae; genus Protopterus; species Protopterus annectens. The sequence goes on along the minus strand of NC_056725.1, from coordinate 758,914,027 downwards.
TCGCATATGTTATGTCAGAGACATGGGATTACTGGTGGTATTATTCTGATATTGTCCATTAGTGTGTGTGCTTCTTTTACTGTTGTCCATGACCCTATACATGTGTCTCACTTGTTGGAGACTTCTGCCGACATTACACTCATATTTAGGCAAATCAGTTTGCACAACTTCACAATATGACCCTACCCCAATTGTATATAACATCCCTGACATATGTCCTCTGCATTGTTCATCTAAGGATGCTTATTTGACAAAGGCATCTTCCCTCTTGTTATGTCATCTTGTGTCACAGTCACATAATGCATGTTTTCACTGTGTAGTTCATACTGTACCATACTGGTATGTGATGGATGTTCCTTCTACAACTGTCTTCCATTGACATGCCCTTATGTGCTGTACATTAGGTTGTTTCACCTGTCATCTTTCCCTGTGTTCATTCATCAATTCATCTCTGTGTCCCTAGTCAATATACACACTGCTCTTGAGTGTTTATTTTACATGGCAGTCCATGTACCCTTACAGGTCATTTACGCAACTTCTGTACAGAATGCCTGGAATGGGATTTCACAATATTCTGCACTGAATTCACTGTCCTGTACTGTGTTTGGAACATAACTTATATATTAAGCCCTGGTAATCATTGTGACATTCTGTGCAATCCCACTAACCGACTTTTGTCCTGAGGTAATCAGATTTGTAATCCATGTTGCTTTGCATGGATTCTTGGCCAGCAGCACTGATGTTGGTTACAAAACCACTCTTGTTTATTTTTAAATGCAGTTTATGACATGAATATGTAATTAGCACGGCTGTTCACCACACAAACATGTAAACTCTGTGTAGGATGTGAGCGAAGCCTACACAGAGTTTATTGAATCCCAGGGTAAAGGTATATCAAGAAAATGTCTTAAAAATTATAATAATTATCTACTTGCTTCACTGCAATCCTTTTCCTTAATAAAAATAATCTGAAACTAAAACAAACTTACTGACAGAGGTAAAAAAATAAAAATACATACAAAGGAAAGAAAGATATATAAATAAATAATTCTGTCTTTCAAAATGTATTTTATATGTATATTACATGGCAAGTCATTGAGCAGTTTTTAAACACTACAGGACTTGCTGATTAGATTTCCTTAAGTCCTACATTATTAAACCATAAATACAAGGACAAAAAAACACTTGTCCACCCCCTTGCAGGACCAATAACAGTGCATGTCCCAGTGAGTTGCTACTTGTAATTTACTGGAATGGGTTCACTGAAATATATACACACACACACACACACACATATATATATATATATATATATACTGAATATATATATATATGCCTTTCCACTGTTGTGCGATCTTGGAGTTGGCATATATAGTGATCCCAAAGACTGAAAATTCAAATAGCAGGGGATGGGGGGTGTAGCCCCCACACGAGGGGTGCAGGGAGGTTTGCCCCCTGAATTAAAAATGTGTTCAGTATTTTGAATTTTTAGTCTTTTGGTATTCAGTCTTTTGGTTTGTCAGTCTTCTGAAGTAGACCCATATATATATATATATATATATATATATATATATATATATATATATATATATATATATATGTGTGTGTGTGTGTGTGTGTGTGTGTGTATGGATCTGCTGAAGTTAAGCTAAACTTCAGTAGAAGGTTAAAAAAAAAAAAAAAGATTGGCAACCTAACATGCATGCTTCAAGGAACAACGTTGGGCCACGCAAAAGAAATCTACTGTTTTCTGCAGGGGGCAAGCTAATTATGTATACTAGTTCTGAGATTATAATATTCCTGGAAAAGAGGTATATTCCCCATCTCCAGTAATTGTCAAACTCTCACCTGTTAACCATCTGATTTTGTTGACAATTTTAAGCACTTACATATAAGCACTTTTATCTATATGTTTCTATCTTTACGCACACACACACACACACACACACACACACACACACACACACACACACACACACACACACACACACACACACACACACACACACACACACACATATGTACGGGCATCATTTACTAAGCTGTCAAGGCTACTTAATGACAGAGTGACTGACTGTAAAATGCAGATGACTGGTCCGTTCTTAGAAATTTTAAGATTTCAAATGATCAGAACACAGAATGTTTATGGGGAAGGTAGGTACAGGTTTGGAAGAGTAATAAGGAAACCATTAGATGTTTTAAAGGTCTTGGAATTAGGGCATAGTAGCATTTGTGTCAGAGGAAAGGGGTAAGGATTTGGGTAAGATTAAGTGACATAGTTGTAGTGTATGTTGGTATTTGGGTATGGGAAATCAATGGAGCACTGGAAGCTCTAACTAAAGCCCTTTACGAAATGGCCCTTCTGCAATTTATTTAGAAAACTCTGTTTTAGGTTGCCATCACATATACCAGAAGAATTTCAGAACTGTATGCCTTATCTTCAAATCCACAGTACATAACGTTCATAAGGACAGGGTTTCTCTGCTAACCAAGCCATCCTTTATTGTAAAAGTGGTAATCTAAATCATACAGTCCAGTTTACTTTTATTTTTTCTAATCATTCTAACAAGGAAGAGTATCTTCTGTTCTTTACCCCAAAAAGGATGGACAGCCAAGTCTCTAAACTAATGCTTTCTGACTGTATTTCATTTGGCCCTCTTCAAAAGGAACCTTGACGATTGGATGGGAGATTGGAAATTCACCCCGGGGATCATGTCAGTCGACCTGCTAGACAGGGGTCCAGGGAAGTAAATACTGTGGGAAGAAATATCTAGAGAATTGCTATGGCTAGGCTTGTATAGGCCCTAGGGCCGATAGCCTACTACCAACCTATGAATCTATGAACCTATTTGCACACTTCTAGACCCTGAACCAAAAGCTCACTCTGCTAGGTATGTCTCAGTTTCCACTGCCTCTTTCAAAAACTGTACTGTGTATAAAATTTGTGCTATGTTAACGTGGTTTTCATCATATACCTTTGCCAGACATTATAAGCTGGTGTTGTTTTGGAGCTACAGTTTTGAGAGGTGTTCTGTCATAATGCCACCTGAGAAGACAGATAGCTTGGGATTCTGTCTCAATAGTCAGATCATGTGGATGGATGTTATAGTATATGGGAATTTATGCACTTACCATAATGCTGGATCCTTTTCATCCTAGTCTATTCAGTATAACATCCCTCCTTCATCCCCCCGTTCATATTATCGTCACATTCTAAAGGACCTGACAGACCAGCCTAAAGTTCTTCTGCCCTTGCTAGTCATGATTATGTCATCTTGGCCCTTGGTCCTAGATTTGCTAGCCAACAAACTTGATCTGAGGTTAGTGAGGGCACAGTGGAATTATGGGAGGAAAGTTCAGCAGGAACTTGAGGCTACACTAGCAGAAGGCTGGATCAGATCTCCCAAGTAGCTTGTGACTCCAGAGATGTATCTGACAGACAAGGATGAACAGGGACCAGCATTATAGTAAGTACATAACTTCAGCATCCTTTTACATCCACTCATCTAATTTGACAGTCAGGTACTGGGCTGTCTCTTGGATCCCATCCAGCCATTATGTTCTAGTACTTCACGTTCTTACAACTTTCCCATAATCCCTGTGAGCTTCCTCCTTTAGATCTTGTTAGCTGCTATCATGAATAGATGTTGATCTTAGCCGACATCATAGTGCTCGTTATTTTCTACATTCTTACAAAGTTTTTCATAGCAGTTTTGCTATTATTGATAATCTTCACATAGTCTGTGCAGTTTTTAGTAATAGATAATAAGTATTTGTTAGTTTTTACTTAAGTGCATCAGCTTCTCAACACTAAGGTGACTGCCTAGCGTCTCTCTTTCTCTATCTCTCTTTAAAAAAATATTTAAAAGTTTAATTGCTAATTAGTACTAGCATTATTATATTTACTGCATTACCTCAGCTGTTATTGTTGTTGTTAATTATGGATAAGATGTTTAAAAAGTGTACTAACTGTGAGCATAAGCTCCCATTACAGGATAAACATAGTTGAGTGTGATCTGTTTAGCCCCAGAGCATTTCAATGTGAATTGTTCTTTCTTCAAAGGCTTCGGTCAGCAATCCTTAGTCGATAGGAGAAACAAACTTATAATCAAAGGTCTCCTTCTACCCAGTCAGGTAGATGAACCTGATAAAAAGGAGAAAGATAAATACAGGAAATCTGGGAACTACAAACATGGACAACAAGCTTCTTCCTCATCTTGTAAAGTTGCCAGAAACGAGTCTTACCCCTCCATGGCACTGAGACTGAAATCTCCAGTTTGGAGACCATAGCTATTACAGACAGTCTCCTTCCAAATCTGTCAGTAGGCACTCTTCAGAAAGGGAATTGTCCCATTTCATATCTTCCAGGCCTCCTTTAGCTTCATCTCTGAAATCTATGTGCTCCTTTAGAAGTGCACCTGAGACAGATTGGGAAACAGTTCTGAGCAGTTTTCTGAAGATGTAACTGGAACTGGGCATCACCCCATCCCCCTGTATTACTAGAGCAGATCAGGTTGGCACCTTCACCACTTCTAGCTCCTTCCCTGGTGCTAGTTTCTGCATTAATGATCATGGAGACTTGTTTTCCACCAGGATTCTGTCATTTAAGCACTGCGAGCTGTCCCAGCTTTGGTGCTGATAATTTCACATCCGAGACACTCCAGGTTCCATTGGTGTCTAGTTGGTCTCATAACCAGATGCTCTGTCAAAGTCTTTTGCAACATCGGCAGAGACAACTTGCTAGGAATCATTCAGAGAGTCAGAGTTTAAGCCAACAGTGCTGATCTCCATCTCAAAGCTGTCCAGGTCCTCAATGTCTGGGCTCACCTCTTCAATGTCACCCAACTCAGCTTAATTAAAGGAGTGGTCACTCAATGCATACTGACTCTGGATCTGCCTTTGAGGTTATGGAGAGCCTCTTCCCCTTCCAGATTGTTGGCAAGACTTCCACTGGTAACACCTCCACCCTAATGTGCCTGTCTTTCAGCTCCTTAACCCATTCACCACTGTTGCCAGGGGCAGAGCAGGACTGGATGCTTAAAAAGTTTCAGCAAGTACAATCTGACTTTTCTAAGGACTCTGACCAGTCACAGCTGGAAATCTCAAGTGAGGAATCGTATAAAAGGAAATACATAGACTCCCTTTCAGAGTCCATTACCTCTGACCTGAATGAAAGAGAGGGTTCCACCATTCCCCTCCAGAAGATGTCACATTTGGTGAAGTCCTAGAATTAAGGAAGCAGGGGGATCTAGGCAGCTGTTACAGGTGTACTGCTCTGCCCATTATACCTCTTGCATGGTCAGATTTGGTCACCAGGAGAACATGGCAGGAAGCTGATAGAGTGGAATCCATCCAGCAGAAACCAGATAAAGTCTTGCTTCCCCCTAAGTATAGGCAGTTCTAATTTAAATGTCCTCATGGGCTCAATGATTGTTACAGCAGCCACCAACAAAACTCATGGATGAGTTATCTGCTGTCCATCTTTCAAACAAAAAGTCCAGGGCAATAAGTAGGATAGGGAAGATTGTCTATGCTTCAGGTACTTTTGCTATGAGAGCATTAATTATTTAACCCATATGAACAGATTCCAAAGGGACCTAGCCAAAGAAGCTATGGATACTTTGAGTCAGCCCATGACTCAGGAGTCTACTAAACAACTGCACGATGACCCTGAATGCCTTACTCTATTGTTTTTAATTTCTCCACATCTTTTGGGTTTCTAATACCATGACGGGAATGGACCCCATTCCTAAGTCAAAGTACGATTAAAGTTAATGAAATTAGTATTGTTTCACTCTTTGATGTCAGCCCAAAGTGCTCTTCGCAGCACCCGCCATGTGCCCAGTAATGACTCCTTCTGCAATTCGTATGGTGTTACATGAATTGGTAACATATCTAAATACATTTTTTTTATAAGACCAGTTGCTCCTACTACTATTGGAACTGTCTGGGTATCTTTCTTCCACATGGCTCTCATTTCTGCCTGCAGATCAAGGTATTTTATGACTTTGTGCCTCTCTGTATGCAAGACACTGCAGTCACTAGGTGTGGCAATTTCAATGATCAATGCTACTTTTGTCTTCTTTTCTTGGACCACTATATCCAGTTTTCTAGCATCTATCTTTTGAACTGTTGGTATTGGGTGATCCTATGTGATATAAACTTCATCATTTTCTATGATTCTTTCTGGCTTATGTTTCCAGTATTTTTCAGTCACTTCGATACCATAATGTTTACACAATCTCCAGTGTAACAGTCCCGCCACATTATTATGCCTTTCAGTATACAGTCCCACTGCCATTAGTGCGTCACAACCAGCAGCAAGGTGTGTGGCTGTTTCCAATTCAGTTTTACAAAACCTACATATGTCTGTTTCTCCCGCATGTTCAATGGACTTTGTAAACCAGCGTGTACGTAGCCCACTGTCTTGGGCTGACAATATGAACCTTTCATTTCTTGATGTGAATTCACCTCCCCTTAACCATTCCTGCGTTCGTTCTTGATCAACATGAGGCTCTACCAGAAGTTTTCTATACTTGAAACTATATTTATGTTTTTTTCCCACATTTCTTGCCTTCTCATCTGGTCCTTCACCTTATATTCTTTCTTTTGTTTTTTAGCACATTCAGTTGCTGCCTGGTTTTTATCCACTTCTGGTTTGATTTCCATTCCTGCTTGAAGTCGATATGCTTCTGCTAAATTAAGCAGAGATGTCATCTTAGATTTATTCTCCTCATGTTTCAAAACTTTCACTACATTTGGATCTTGTGAGGTCAGTAGATATGTGTGGAATCCCACAATTGCAGATCTATACATGTAATCAATTTCAAGGAGGCCCATCCCGCCTTTGGAATGGGGGATATATAATCTTGCTATAGACTGATTTTTATAAATCATTTGGTGAGCATGAAGAATCCTTCTTGTTTTAATATCCAATCTATCCAACACTTTTTGGGGGCAGTCAATCACTCCAAAACTATATGTTAGGACAGGAAGAGCAAATTGATTTATGGCTTAGATCTTGTTCCTAGATGTCAATGCTGTTTTCAGGATTAATTTAAGTCTTCTAAAGTACTCCTTACTGAGCTTTATTCACATTTGTTCATGTTTTATTGCTGATCCTTCATCAATTCCCAAGTATTTATACACTCTCTCTTGCTCAAGTTCTTTTATATCACATTCTTGTCCCAAACTGTTTTCCTGGTGCTGCAGTTTTCCTTTTTTAAAGGTTGCTTTTGCACATTTATCAAGACCAAATGAAATTTCGATATCATCTGAAAAAGTTTTGACAACCTGCAGCTGTGATTTCAGTTCTCATCTGATGAGCTATACAGTTTTAAATCATCGACAAAGAGAAGATAAGAAGTCATTAGACTTTGTTGTTTTCTAGGAACCAAATTGTAGCCATGGCCTAAGTTGTTAAGTAAACAGCTTAATGGATTAATGGCAAGGCAGAATAGCAACAGTGACAAAGAGTCACCCTGGAATATCCCCCTTTGAATTTTTATCCCTGGGATAGTAATCTGTCCTTTATCATGGCTTAATTGCAAAGTGGTCTGCCACTGTTTCATGGCTAGTGTAATGCAGGCAATCGGTGTAGGGTGTATCTTATACATTTTTAAGCACTCTTTTATCCATGAATGTGGGATACTATCAAATGCTTTTTTGTAGTCAATCCATGCCATACTTAGATTCTTCCCCTTCTTACAGTTCTCCACTATATCTTTGTTTAACAACAAATAATCCTTTTTTTCCATTTGACTTTCTTCTATTGCCCTTTTGTTCTACTGCCATAGTTGAGTTTTCTTCTAAATGACTATAAACTCTGTCAGCGTCAATTCCCGTGTATAGTTTATATGTTGTTGGAAGACAGTTTATTGGTCCATAATTTTTAGGATAGCTTGGCTTGCAGGTTCACTCTTAAGTAAGAGCATTGTTTTTCCTGTTGTTAACCAGTGCGTTGTGTGTTTGGGGTGAGCATATAAATAGTTCTTACTCATGGCTAAATCCTTGTGCAAAGAAGTTAATACTTTAAGTCAAAAGTTAGGTACTGCATCTGTGCCTGGGGTTTTCCAGTTAGGGGCTTTCCTCATCTTTGTTTCAATCTCTCTCATCTACATCATGAATCTCTTCGTGTCTCTGTACCACAATGCAGCTGATAGGGCAGCCATGGCAGCCAACACTGGCATAACTCATTGTTGCCATGCCTGTCTCTGTCTGTGTGATTTCATAGACAACTTTAACCCATCCTCTACCAACAACCCATTTGCTGGATCATCATTCATCACAACAATGATTAAAGAAAAGCTGATGAGATGTGAGCAAGATAGGAAGATGCTGTCTGCCACAGGAGTCAAAATAAAGAACCATCTGAGATCCTTCAATGGGGATCAAAAGGGTTTCAAATCCCTGTGGTTCTGGATATCCCAGCACCAACCTTTTGACTTCCCCTCAGATAAGGATGACAAATGCAGGGGTAGCCCCTTTAATGGACACCCAACACTTGGTCAAATGGAGTCCTCAAATCTAGGGGTTTATTTATCCTTTGTTTACAAGATTAGTGGCCTCTTTTGAGGGGATACCTGAAGTGTCATTTCTACTACTGGAAAAAAATTTGGCCACTGCTTTGGGAACCTTCCCTTCTCTGTTTGAGAGGTACCCTGGGATCCTTTACATCTAACTGAGCTACCACCAGGTTAAGCATATGGAACCTTGGTTTTAACATATTATCCAAAAGCTGACATACTCAAAAGTGCAGCAGTCCACTAATGCTGTACTGCAGTGTCAGTAATCCAATTACTTGCAGTGAGGATAGAATCATCAGCCTTCTGATCTTCCAGCACCAAAGGGAAGTGCACCACCTGTTGCACCACTGACACTGACAAGGGAACTCTTCTCAGAAACACCAAACCAGTACCCTGAAGGCTTGCCAGACTGCTATCTCTGGAGGTAGTCAGGGATGAGTATCTCAGCACCTAGCTGCATGGACAGGCATCACACAGGACAAATGGGTGCGAGAAATTATATTCAGAGGCTATGCCACAACATTTTTTCAAAGACCATTGCTGCACAAGCCACCTTTACCAGATATTTTACCCCACCAAATGACAGTGGTGCTTCAGGAGGTTTCTATTTTTCTTCCAATAAGGGCCATCCAGGAGGTCCCACCAGACAAGAGCAGACCAGCGAGGGTCAGAAGTTTATTCAAGATTTTTCTTAATTCCAAAAAAGAACCAGGACCTCACATCAGTTGTGGTCCTCAGTGGCCTAAGCCTATTCATAAAGAAGACCTCTTAAAAGAATGGTCACAGTGTCAGTAATTTGGCCATTTCAAGGCAAATGACTGTATGTGCTTTATAGATCCCTTGGATGCCTACCTCCACATAAAAATTACAAAGCAATCCAGGAGGTTTCTGTACTTTCAGATAGGAACCAGATATTACCATTTCATTGCTTTGCCCTTCTGTCTAACCACAGCTGCACCCAGAGGTGTTCACAAAATGCATGTTAGCAGTCACAGCCCACTTGTAGCTGAACGGGATCCATTTATTCCCATACCTAGATGACTGGCTCCTGCCTATTACAAACAAAAGAGTCCTTACTAACAGCCAGAGACTACTTTTTTATAGTTCTGCGCATCTTTAGGTATCTCCATAAATTATCAAAAGTTACTGCTTCAACCCTTACAACAAATTATCTTCATTGGATGCCATCTGTGCACAACTTCATGTTAGGTGTCTTTCACTCCAGAAAGACTGTCTTCTATTCAGTGTTCAGGATGGATCCTTTATCACCATCAGAACCCTCCTGTGGTACTGTTAAAATGTTTTCTTCCTCAGGGTAGCCACAATTACTATGATTTACTACACCAGATTTCACATGAGAATTTGCCACACAATGGTCACAGTTAATGGATTCCCCTTCAGCTATGATTTGCTTGACTCAGTCATGCAGAATTCATTTAAACTGGTGGCAGACATCACCATTCCTACAGATAGGAAGACCATTTGTTCTCTTCTCTCTAACAGCAGTTGAGGGATTTATTTTGAGGGGGAGGATGGTTCACCGTTTTTGAATCCTGTCAGAAGCCAGCCTTCTCATCAGCATCCTGAGCATGAAAGTGATCATCCTAGTATTGCAGTAATTTCAGTAACCTCTTGCCTTCAGGAGTGATAGCCATACAATCAAACAACACATCAGTAGCTTGGTACATCAACAAACAATGTGACCCAACTCTTACCCACTTTTCAGAGAGGTCATGAAAGTGTGGCAATGGGCTTTGGATTCAGATTTTCCATTACTGGCAATGGACATTCCAAAGAAGCCCAGCTGACTGGCAGACAGTCTCAGTAGGTCTATCCTAATGTCTCATAAGTGGTCTGTCAAACTGCCAAAGACTCAAGAAACTTTTAGTCACTGGGGCCAGCCTTGCAGTATCTTGTTTGCCTCTCCTTCCAGCACTAAGTGCAGAACCTACTTCACCTTTGTTTACCCACAGGGATAGTCAAAGAGGGAAGCTCTAGTCTGCCAATGGCCCCTGATCTCATTCATGCCTTTCCCCCTCTTCACCAATAACCAAGTTTCTTCAGAAGGCAACAATTTCTAATTCACAGGTAATTCTTATTGCTCCATACTGACCTGGACAGATTTGTTTTCACCACCTAAAGCCCAGCCATGAACCCAACCCAGTTCTGTCCCAGAGTTCCTTGGATACTTATGTGGTGGGGTATGTTAGTAAAGAGGTAGCTAAGGGTCATGTGGGAGGGTATGACAATTGGGATTCATTTACTTACTGTCGACCTCTGTCCATCAGAGACATTGGGCCAGACCAAGGGTGAATTTGTGATTTCTCATCCAATGATCAAGGTTTCTTTTGAACAGGGTCAGGGATAAATTCTGCTTCACATAGATGGAGGAGCTTATTCCATAGTGCATGGATCATTTTAGACACATATCCAGCAGGTTCCATTTATGTTGCAGACAAAGTTCAGGTCCTTTGATCTAGTGTTTCTGGTGTTGTTTGTCTTGCAGATGTGCAAAAAATCCATCTGAGCTGGATATAAGGATGCCTTATATGCTAGACATAGATTGCCTCTCAGCAGCCTGTATGAGACTAACCACAGAAATAGGACTTTAACACGATCTGTGTACAACAGATTATTAATTCATATCTTGGATTCTCCTGGTAAGGAACCTTTGAAGGCATTCCATAGGTTCATAGGTTAGTACTAAGCTAACTGCCCTTGCGAGCCATTGTAAGCCTAGCCAATTATCCCTTGTGAGACTCAAACCCTGCACCTTGTGTTTGTAAGGCAAACACCTTAACCATTAGGCCACCCTCCCATAAAATGCAATGACAAGGTTCAAACCCAGGACTCTGTGCACCATAATCAAAGTACTGAACCACTAAGCCATGACAGCTTTTCACAGATTTGTTATTGTCTAGTTAGGTATGGGTGACATAGAATGATTTTCTTACTGTCTTGGCCAGTTGTTGGCCAGAAGCCAGATTACTGTCTACATATGTTCCCAGAAACTTGAATTATTAGGTCAACTCTTAAGGGTGTTCTATTGAGGAAGTAATTATCTTGGGTAAATGCTTTCCTAAAGGCCACTATAATGCATTTCTTTACATTGAGTTTTAATCTGTGGCTTTCACACTATTCATTAGTTTGTGTTAAACCCTCTTGTAGGAGGTATCATGGGGAGAATCTATGATAACTCACAATTTGCAGTAATCTGTGAACTTGGTGATCCAGAGGCCTTTGAAATTTGCCTTGACTTCCAAGAAGTAGAAGCTAAACAGGGATGGGCTCATCACAGAGCTGTGGGGTACTCCACTGATCACTGGTCTCTTGGTGGAGGTGGCCTCACTGATCTTAACTTCTTGGGTCCTATCTGTGAGCTGGCTGGCAATCCAGTAAGTTATATAGGTATTTATGCCTTGTTCTGAGAGTTTGTCAACAATACCTGAGCAGGGTATTGTATCGAACCGCATTGGTCGGATCAAGGTTTGCAGTATGCACCATTTTCCCCTCATCCATAGTCATGGTGATTTTCTCGAAGAAGCCTACAGGTTAAATAGCAAGACCTTCCCTTGACAAAACCAAACTGGGATGGGTCCAGTGTCTGTAGGATGCCAATGTCTTTGTTGATCATTTCCATAATAACTCATTCCATGGCTTTGCATATTAGACTTGTCAGACTGCTGGGTCTGTAGTTCTTGGGGTCAGTTGATGGTCCACCCTTATGAAGAGGGATAACCATTGTGGCCCTCCATTTACCTGGCATGTAACATTTTGAGGTTATAGTTGAAAAGTGCCTCAAGTGGTCCTGCTAGGCCATGTTTTAGGTTATTTAGGAGGCAACCGGGGATATTGTTGGGGCCCACTGAAGCAAAGTTTTTGGCTTTAGTGAGCACCTCCAGAACCTGCTCCTAGTTGATAGTTAGGGGGATGGCTAGAAGGGTTTTCACAGGAGATATTGGAAGTAGGGGTGAAGTTAGACCTAATTTTATTAGCCAGTAGATTTGCTCTGGTTGGTGAAGCTTCTTCCATTTACCACCTGTTCTGCACACTGCTGAGTATTACCTTTAAGATTCCTGACATAGCTGAAGAAGGTCTTGTGATTGTCCTTAGCCTGGGAGGGTATCCTGACTTTGTAATTGGCCTTGCTGGACTTTAATAGACCTCTTAGTTTCTTGTTTAGTTGAATCAGAGAGCTCTTGTTTCTATGAAAGTTGCTCTTTCTTATTTTGGCAATGACTTTTTTTCTTTTGTTTTATATATATAATCTGTTAATTTAAGGACTCCACCACTGGGGTATGGTTTTATTGTTTGAGGTGGGCTTACTTATGGAAGGTACAGAAGCCTCAATGCAGCCATTTACATGTTTGTACATGGTTTCTGTAAATAATTCTGCATAGGTAACTGTGTTCCTGGTGTTTGGGGGGGGGCAACTTAATAGGATGTAGTTTGCTTTAGTGTAGGTCCTAACTATTATAGGTTTAGTTTGTTTTCTAGGCTGATTTTTATTTTGAGAAAGACAGCTTTATGGTCCATCTTCACCAATGAAGACATGACATGGGTGGGGAGAGTAAACCCAAAACTTTTCTACTGGGGGACTTCAACTACTCCTCTGTAAACCATGTGACCTTCACTTCTAGTAATCTGCATACCCAGCACTTCCTTGACATTATATATACTAACTCTTTCACAAATAGTGAACCATCCTACTAGGGGCCTGAGTATCCTTTATCTAGTCCTCACAAATATGGCTACTTCCTGACAGCTCCATACGTATCATCATGTCTTGTTAAATCAGACCATAATTTAGTGACCTTTCCTTTAAACCTGGTGGTACTTCCCCTGTTAATAGCTCTGTGTTTAGGGACTTCTCAAAAACAAAACCTTTTCAGTTTCTTGATGGCCTAAATAAATTCCACTGTAATCCTCTTCTGATGGATCTCATTGCTAAATCTGCTACCTATACCTTTGACTTCTACTCCCACTTAAATAGTTGTATTGATGAGGCAGTCCTTATCCACACCAAATACAATAAGTACTTTAAAAACAAAGCCCTGCGGTAAAACACCTATATAAAATTATATAACAAGAGAGTGAAATTGCTAATACTTGTAAGAGGTCTCATTCTTCCTACCTTAAGCACACTCTTAAGCAAACTAGTAAAGTGCTTAAGGGAACCATTAGAAAGTTCAAATCTGAGTATGAACTTAAAATGGCTACAATAGCCAAAAAATAACTGCAAATCTTAATTTAGCTATGTAAGTAAGTTAAGATCTAATGCCCAACAATATTTGTAGCTAGGCCACAATAATACTGCACTCTCTGACCCAGAGAAAACAGCTAATATCCTAACTGACAAATTTAGAGCAAATGTTACTCCATCTACAGTTACAGCTATTCCACCTGTTTCACAATCCCAGCTACCCCCTTTAATTTTATTTATTTATTTATTTATTTGCAGTTGTTTAACCAGGATAGTCCATTGGGCCAAAAGAACCCGTTTTCAATGGAGTTCTGGGGAGAAAAGCTCCACACACAGATTACAAAAAGATTACAGTGATTAACATTTTAACAATTCTGGTTAAAAAACAGAACAAAAAATACTGAGGTTACAGTCAAAAATAGAAGGGATTTTTTTTTGAGGGGAACATTGCTCTAGTAGCATTAAGAATAAGTAGTTAGATGCAGTATGCTTAGAATTTGCTAGATACAAATAAGTAATTTGCTAGATGCAAATAAGAAGTTGTTTACTAGAAGCAAGTATGAATTTACTATCTGGAATTTGTGAGATGGAAAACTGTAGGAATTGGGTAATAGGTTATGAGGGATGGGAGCAGGAGCATTCCCATGTGGATGTTAGATGTGCGTGGAGCGATTTTTTTAAGGATGGGAGGCTAGTGATGGTACGAATGGAGGGAAGGAGGGAGTTCCATAGGCGTGCTAGGGAAAAGGATAGGAGGTTTTGTCCAGGGGGCGAAGGGGTCTGTAAACTTCTATTATGTTTTGATTGGTTGATCTTAGAAGTCTTTGTGTGTGGTGCATTTTAAAGGTAGTAGACAGGGAGGGACAGAGGGATGGCTGGAAAATTGGTTTATGAGCATAGGTGAGCTGAGTATAGGAGAGGTAGTTGGGAAGCTCTAGCCAGTTTAGTTTGTGGAGAGGTGCACAGTGATGGGTTGATGATTTGTTGCTAGTGGCGAATCTGGCTATTTTGTTATAACAAGAGGACAGTTTAGTTTTGAGAGATGATTGTAGGTTTGTTAGAAGAGGGGCACCATAAAGAAGAGAGGGTAAGAGAAATGTAGTAGAGAGAGAGTAAGCTTAGTAGCTGAGGTGAGGAACCAATTGTGTCGGTAGAGCATGCCAAGTTTTTGGTGTTTTTTTATGTTTAGTAGTAGATGGGAATTGAATTTAAGCTTGTCATCGATTTGGACTCCTAGTAGTTTGGTTTCAAATAGCAGTTCAAGAGGTGTATTATTTTGGCTGGTAATGGAGAATAGTTTTCTATCAAAGGTGTTACTTTTAGAGGGGGTAAATATCATACGTTTTGTTTTTGCTGCATTGAGTGCTAGATGGTTGTCTTTCATCCACTGTTCTGTGGTAGAGAAGGCATCTTGAGTCAGCTTTAAGAGAGTTGGGATGGATGTGGCAGCGCAGATGATTGTAGAATCATCTGCATATTGAATAATGTTAGCATAAGGGATTGAGTGGAAAAATCATTAATGAATATATTGAAGAGGAGGGGGCCCAATATAGAACCCTGTGGGACACCTGTGGGGGTGTTGAGGAAGGAGGAGGTGGCTTTTTTCCACTTGACAGCTTGTTGCCTGTTGGACAGATAGCTGGTAATCCAATTGAGAGATGTGGGTGATAGGTTTAGGTTAGACAGTTTAGTAAGGAGTAGGTTATGAGAGATAGTGTCAAAGGCCTTAGAGAGGTCGAGTAGGATGGTAGATACAGTGAGGCCAGAATATCTAGCTTTATTCACAGTTTCCAGGAAGGATAGGAGGGCAGTCATGGTACTATGATTGGGTCTGAGTCCATGTTGGGTAGGAGTTAATAGGTTGTTGTCCAAGAGATAGAGAAGGAGTTGAAGATGGATACATTTCTCTAGGATTTTTGAAATGGGAGAGAGGATGGCAATGGGCCAGAAATTGATGATATTAGTATTATTGCCATCTTTATGCAGGGGAATGATGTAAGCTTTTTTCCAGATTTGTGGAACAAGACCTTCTTGGATAGAGTGGTTGATTAGGATACTGATAGGGAGGGCAATGGCTTCGGCAGCTATACTGAGGAAGTATGAGGGAATGTTATCAGGAGCATTGGGCATGGTTTTAGTTTCTGCAGGAGGTTTTTATGGTAGAAGTAGGGATAGGTTTAATGGAGAAAGGAGAGGGTTGAGAGGATGAGGAAAGAGGGAATGAAAATGGAGGGTGCGATGGGTGAGGAGCAGTGGAAATAGTGATAGGTTTAATGGGGAATGGAGGGGGTTGAGAGGATGGGGAGTTAGAGAATGAAGATGGAGTGGGTGATGGGTGATGAGAAGTGGAAGTAGAAGGTGAATTGTTATTAGAGAATGAAGAGGTACGTTTGGAGATAGAGTCTATGAAAAAAGAGTTGAATTGGGTGGTAAGATCAATGGCTTGTACATTTGGGCAAGGGATTGGGTTTTCTGTTGTACCAGGTTTTATGAGGGTAGTTATACCTCTCCAGAACTTTTGTGGGTTGGTTTTATGGTTGCTTTGAAGTAATGAGAAGTAGTTTTGACAGTCTGCTGTGATAAGCTTTTTAACTAAGTTCGAAGAGTTTTGTACTCATTGAGGGTAGAGGGAGATTTGTTCCTTTGGTAATGTGACCAGGCTTTGTCTCTAAGTCGCATGGTGGTTAGTGTGTTTTTTGTTAGCCAGGGGGTGGTTTTGTTTTTTATTCTTTTGGTTTTTAAGGGAGCATGAGTATCTAGAAGATTTAGGAAAGTAGCATTAAAGTGTGCAATTGCATTTTCTAGGGGTAGAGTTTGTAAGGGGTACCAGTTAAGTGATTTTAGGGAATCAGAGAAGGCTTCTGGGTTGAAGTTTTTGTGGCAATGGGTAGTGATGTAATTATGAGTAACTAGTAAGGGAGAGGGAAGACATCTAGCGAAGATGGGAAGGTGGTCGCTGAGGGAGTCAGGAAGAGTTCCACTATCAGGGTAGTACTGGGGTTGAGAGACTAGGATCCAGTCTAAGATGATGCCACTAGTGAAATCTTTAGAGGGCCTAGTCATGGAGTTGATGAGTTAGGAGTAGTTATAAAGATTGATGTTTAGGGAGTGAGTAGGAGACTGAATGGAGGGCCAATTAATATTGGTGTCTCCCATGATAATAGTTTCATTAGAGATATTAGTTGAAAGCCAGGAGAGGATGTCTTCAAGTACTGGGACATTGTCTCCAGGGGGAATGTAAAGGGAGGCTATGCATATATATTTGTGCTTGCTTAATTGAAGTTGAGCGAGTATTAATTCTGCATTGGCGAACTACGGGATGGCTTTATTATAGGGAGTAATGCATAGAGAGGATGAGTAGAGTAGAGCTATTCCACCACCCTTTATTTGGCTTCTGTCTATTCTGATGATAGAGTAGTTAGGTGGTACTATCTCTTTATCTTTTATATGAGGTTTTAGCCAGGTTTCAGAAATGGCTAGGATGTTTGGTTTGTTGTGGAGTAACCAGGCATGTAGGTTTGGAATTTTGTTAGCCAAGCTTTGTGCATTAAGAGATGCTAGTAGGATGGATTTAGATGTAGAGGAGGAGGTGTTTGGGCCTGGGTTAGGGTGTATATCTCCAGATAGGTGTATGGATGTTAGAAGTTGGATTGTGTAGTAGAGGTATTTTGATTGTTTTGCTTGAGTGATGTGTGTTGAAAGATTTTTGAGGGATATGGAGGATAGAGTGGGTGCTGAGGTTTTATAAGGAGAGATTAGTTTGTAATGGAAACATAGATTGTAGTTGATGGGATATAGTTCAGGAGAGATTAAGATGAATGAGTGGGATTGTGATGTATGGAGTGAGCAGGTTGTGTGTAAGAGTGGGATGTGGGTGATGGGGTTAGGCTGGGTAAGATAGTAGATGTAGGTTAGGTTCAGAAGGAGTAATAGTTGAATTGAGAGGGATGAATATTTTACATGCATGTTAGGGTTTTGATAAACAAATATAATGGTGTTGAGTAAGGAGGAGGGAGATATGTGGTGTATGTCTGGTGTGTATGGAGAGGGGATAAGGAAGAGGAAGGGGTGGAGTTTAGTGGTTGGAGAGGAAGTAGGAGTGGCTATGTGGGTATAAATCTAGAGGTAGTGGGGTGGGTGGGAATTTGGGTAGGGTAGGGGAGCGGAGTGAGCCCGCAGGGCGAACGGAGCAGGGAAGAACAAAAAAAGAAAATCAGCAGCAAAAAAGTATCAGCCACTGCTGATGATATAAAAAGGTAAGCAGGTATAGTAGATGTAAAACCAGATAGGTAGAGGTAAATTTCAGGACTGAAAAGATGTTTTAATTTAATTATTTTCTGATGTACAGGGGTGAAGTACCAGATAGTTGACAGTGAAAAATACTGGCTCTTAAGCTATTTAGTCAGATTCATAGGATAGAAGCCAAAGTAAAATTAAAGTTGTACCGTATTTTGGTTGGTAAGTGCTGCCACCTAGTGGTAAGAATGAAGAAAGCAGGCAGGAAAGGTGTGCAGGTCACCTAAAACTTTCACTGTGAATATATCTAGGACAAAGGTGACTTGGGAGGGGAGGGTATTTTTGTTTGGTCTACAGTAGGCTGCTGAATCGCTTACAAGGGAAGTTAGACAAAAGTATATGCGTTACTAAGTAGGTAGTTACAGAGACAGTAGTTAGTGTAAGGCTACCTACATTCACAAAGTGAATTACTAAGGAACAAGTTTCTTCAGCCTTCTCAAAAGCTAAGAACAACTTATCCATGGGTCTTGATAATATACCAGGTTGCCTGAGCCCCTACTTAACCTCTTTTATATAAGGCCCCCCACTGGTTACATTCCTAAAGCCTGGAAAACAGTCACTGTAATGCCATTACACAAGGGCAGTCCAGATACAGACCATGGTAACTATAGACCTATTTGTCTCACTAGCTTCATATGTAAAGCTATGGGACATAATATCTCAGATCTCATTAATATGAGCATTGAAAATCTCTTAACCCTAAACCCTCACTAATTTAGCTTTGTCAAAAAAGGTTCTGCCTCTTTAACCACATTAATTACTTTGAGAAAGTAACCAAAACAATGGATAGTGGTTGTGCAACATATACAGCATACCTGAACCTGGCCAAGGCCTCTGACACTATTGCCCATGCAGGTATTATTGACAGACTTGTTAATCTGAATATATATTCTTATGTTGTGCAGTGAATAGTTAATTAATTGTCTGGCAGAACCCATGTGGTTAAAGTCACAGGTGCCACTTCTGAAAGCAAAAAATAAATGAAATAAAAAATAACAGTGGTGTACCACTGGGCTCAGTGCTGGGCCCTTTTCTATTTGGAGTCTATTAATCAGACCCTCAGGCTTAGACCCCCTGGCCTGTGGTTATCTAAGTTTGTGGATGACTGTAGACTGGGTGTTGTTCCATTTTCCACTGACTCACAGCTACTCCTTCATGGGATAGAGCAAGAGCAATTACCTCAAATTAAATGTGAAAATGGTATCATTGCTCATTTTGGTAAACAAAACATTTTTACATCCCATATAGGTGACACACCCCTCCAGTCAGATAGTTGTATGGGATTTAGGCAATCTTGTTGATAATTCCTTATCATTTGACCATCATATCTCCACAGGAGTTCAGAAAGCCTTCTGTCTAGCTCATCTAATTTCCAAAGGCAGCTCTATCAGATCCAAAGAAGTGTAAATTCCTCTTTATTCATATCTCATTAGAGCCATTATTGAATACAATGTACCTTTTTGCATGTATTTGTCTGAACATACCATTCAACTTGAGAGAACTCAGAGAGTTGTAACTAAAAATATCAATGTCCACAAAAATATTTACCAGCTCAGACTAGCAGCTTTTGTGAAGATCCCTGTCTAACCTTTTGAGACATGAAAGATCCAAGCTTCATTGTTCTCTTCGCAGAACAAATGTCACCTCAAATACCTGGTTAAAGGAACTAAACCTTCATCAACAAAGAATTAAGTTGGTGTTATAAATTCATATCCCAATGTATCCCTTACCTATGGAATAAACTTCCACTACATGTTAAACAGAGTAGCAACCTTGATACCTTCAAGGTAAATCCAGATAGTTGGATGGGCAGCCTTAAATTATCCCCTGAGCTATCCTGTCTTGCCCTCCTTGAGGCTGGAGAGACTCTTTTTTGGCTAGGCTTGTAATGTTCTGCAGACTGATTGTGTAGTATCTACCTATGACCCTATCAGACTAACATTACACAGCACAATGGCACTAGCTCTGTTCTACATCTGGTCATGCATATCTACTGTATATATAAAATACTGTCCAATGTCTGCAATGAAGTACAATAAGCACTTTGCTTAATGCAGTTACGTGGCCTCTCTCTGCCACTCATCATAGTTATTAAAGATAAAGCAAACATTATGTACTATCTACTCCCATGTAAAACGTTACCTATACTGAGTCATCAACCCTTCATGACAAATCTTATGCTGTCCAAGGACATCACAAACATTCACAGATCAAAACAGGCACACAGAGTCAGCAGCCAACATGACAAATCCAAAGCAAGGAGAGAAGCAGTCTGCAGTCTGGGAAAATAATGTCAACAAATACTTCCTATTTACAGTAATAGCAACACTAGAAACTGCAAAACTGAAAAGGTACCAGAAAAGCTATCAAAACAAAACAAAAACAAATGAGGAACATAAATCAACAGGGATCACCACAAAACATCAATAGCAGTAATGGGAATAATGCCCCAGAGGCAACCATTCTTTCCTCTTTACTTAAGCTAAGGGACAGAGCATGCATGTAGTTAAAAAAAAGTTCAGATAAATACAGCAATTCAGGAATGTAACAAAGTGAACGTCTGCTGGGTGTAAACCAGCAAAAAAATCTCCCCCTTGTTGTATTCTCCTTACAGCTTAATCAAAGTATGTAATCCCCTCTTCATCCATAACACCCTTACCTTCATATGTATCGCTTCATTTTCTACATTTCATCTTGCTTTTCTCTATACCTCCTTTAACTTATCCTTCTTACTCCCCTACCTATATACACCTTCACCCCTACTATGTTCCCCTTTCCTCTCTCCCTACTAGCGTCCTCTTTTCTTCATTCCTTCTGCCCTCTTGTCCCCTACTCTCCTGTATGCCATCCTGTCTCCCCCTTCCTTCTTCCTCCTTCTAACCCGTTATTCCCCTGCTCAGTTCTATGCCTTATCTCTCTACTGACTTTATTGCCTCCCACTTCCTCTCCTCCTTAACTTCTTAGTAAAATTTTAACTCCAATTACTATAAGCCTATTATAATCTTACATGAATAATGCCGTCATAATAATACATATATACATTATAAATATGTAGTTTATGGAGCTTCATGATTATGCTCCAAAATATAACTTCCTCATTCGGTGCTACTTTTGCATGAGATCTGACCTTAACAATGCTTATAAGGGCGCTCAGTAATTGTTAAGCACCCCCTGTATGCTGTTATCATTGAGTCTGGCACTAGAACCTGACAGCACCAGACAGTAAACAGCTGTAGCAGGACATGAAACAGCTTCATTACTGCTCCCATTTCTGCCTGCCGTCTGCTACATTACAGCCATTAGTTTTAAACTGCTTTCTTTACCCAGAGAACATGTAAGGATTTCAGGCACTTCCCACTACTTTACTGCCTTCTTTGTAATACAGATAACACATTGCTTTTTCCTATCCCCCAGATTCAGCAAGCTCTGCACGGAGTGCAGGAATAGTGCAAGAGCTACTGCACACAATATGGCCGATGAGCGATCCAGGAACGAGCTCCTGGGATGTGCAGAAGTGCTCCTACACTATTCCTGCATGGACATCACTGCTATATGCTAGTTACCCCATTTGATGGTGAAAACCATGCAAATGAGGTGAATTAGCAGTCCAGGAAGCAGGCAGGCGTCTGTGCAGGATTAGTGTTACCTGCAGAAATGCATTCAGTTACTAACCGAATACATTTCTGCAAATTACAAAACAGAGGCATAACAGCTCCAAAGAAGCATATATTCAATGTAGTAGGCATGCCAATGGCCAAATATGTGGCCATTGGCATGAGAAATAGTTGCAAAATTATAAAAAATAACTTCCCGCCGTTTAAGCGTAAGGTAGCGGTGTGCAAACGGGATCAGCCCGAAAATAAGAAAAAAAGTTGGAAATAATCTTTTAAACCCAAATCAGCATTTTGTCATGACAGTCAATGGCATGCATAAGACACCAATACCAGGGAATGGTGGTTGCTAAGGGGGAAGGGTCAGTGTGAGCTCCTCCAACCACCAAACACTAATAGATGCGAGAGATGCAATTATACAGCCAAACTGGAGGCTAAGCTCTCTCAACCCAAGATTGGATCAGAAAGTCAAGAGGAGAAGGGAAATACTGGCATCACACCACCAGTCTCACATAGACCCATTAAACCAGCACTGGTAAAAAACACATGTAAATACATGAAAACATACTCGGAGGCTCTAAATAAAAATCTGCAAAAGCAACAGAGCCCTCCAAAGCAGACATCCAAGCAACCTCCACCCACCCCTCCAACACAAACCGTGAAACACATACATCACAAAACCAGTGTGCCATGCAGTCACAGCCCTCAAGGCAAAATAACATACTCAACATACTAGTAATAGGTGACTCTTTAGTCAGGCACACTGACGTACCACTCACTAGGCTGTATAAGGAGAAGGTTACTGTTAGCTGCCTGTCGGGTGCCAGGATCCGACACATAACACAAGTACTCAGGTCACTCCAGAACAAATACAAATATGACTCTGTCATTGTCCATGTTGGTGTGAATAACCTGAGCCATACCTCCCTGGACTACATGAAAAGAGACATGGAAGAGCTCTCTGATCACGTAGCCCAGGCCGGTATGACCCTGAGTAGCATCCTGCCCTCATCAAGAATGATACCACGGTATAAAGAAAAATTATCAATTTCAACAACTGGCTAAGTTTCTGGTGTCATTCAAAGGGGATCCAGTGTCTGTCTGCCTGGGATGACATGCTCAACAAGACATGCTGCTTCGCTAGAGATGGCTTGCACCTGTCACCATTAGGCTTTCGAATACTGGCGAAGGCTCTTGCCACCCCCATATTACCTTTTTTAGACAAGGCTCAAAAGACATCCAAGCAACCTCCACCCACCCCTCCAACACAAACCGTGAAACACATACATCACAAAACCAGTGTGCCATGCAGTCACAGCCCTCAAGGCAAAATAACATACTCAACATACTAGTAATAGGTGACTCTATAGTCAGGCACACTGACGTCCCACTCACTAGGCTGTATAAGGAGAAGGTTACTGTTAGCTGCCTGTCGGGTGCCAGGATTTGCCACATAACATAAGCACTCAGGTCACTCCAGAACAAATACAAATATGACTCTGTCATTGTCCATGTTGGTGTGAATATCCTGAGCCATACCTCCCTGGACTACATGAAAAGAGAAATGGAAAAGCACTCTGATCACGTAGCCCAGGCCGGTATGACCCTGAGTAGCATCCTGCCCTAGCCAAGAATGATACCACGGTATAAAGAAAAATTATCAATTTCAACAACTGGCTAAGTTTCTGGTGTCATTCAAAGGGGATCCAGTGTCTGTCTGCCTGGGATGACATGCTCAACAAGACATGCTGCTTCGCTAGAGATGGCTTGCACCTGTCACCATTAGGCTTTCGAATACTGGCGAAGGCTCTTGCCACCCCCATATTACCTTTTTTAGACAAGGCTCAAAAGACAAACCCACTGCCCTAAATAGCACAAGAAACAAAAATCTAAGTCTAAAACTCAAAATGCACACACTCGAGGCACTCCTCAGTATGGAGAAAATCAATATATGTGCAGTAACAGAAACCTGGTTTAAGGCTCCAGAGAGCACCCCAGCACTACCAGGCTACAACTCATACCATACATTTCGGCCACAGAACCCAGACCGAAATACAAAAGGCAGGGGAGTATCCATATTCATCAAGGATACCCACACCTCCAGGTTAGTGGCACAGCACGATGCTTCAGAGATTATCCACGTGCAACTAACAATGGGCAAAACTGCAATTCAAATTGTAGCTTGCTACAGATCACCCACCATGTCCCAGGACTCCCATTCTGCATTTCTGAAAACACTGGGTAACATAAAGGTCCTACCAAACACCCTAATATTGGGTGATTTCAACTACCCAAACATTAACTGGGAGAACTACTCAAGTACTAACTCCCTTGCCCAACATTTCCTAGAATTTATAAACTCAAACACCCTGGAACAACTGATCAACACTCCCACCAGAGGTGACAATATATTGGACCTGGTCATCACCAACATGAGCGACCGGTGTTCCACACCGGAGGTCAACCCCTCACTGGTTAGATCTGACCATAAACAAATCACTTTGGATATCCACATTCTGCCCCCACCCCTGGAGAAGGGAACCACCGTGAAAAACTTTTCAAAAGCAAACTTCACGTTACTTAAGATGGAGATGGAAAGTTTCAAAGCCCCCATGCTAAAGGATAATGATGTCCAAGCTGCAAAATCCTTTACTAATGCATTCTATGGGCACCTACAAGAATGCATGGATTGTGCTATCCCAAGCAAAACCAAGACTCACTCCTCCAAGAAAAGGAAACCAGTATGGTGGACCCCTGCCATAAACAAGTTATACAATAGAAGAAGGAAACTAGTACAGAAAAGAGTAAAATCCCAAGAAGGGAAGACATCCCTGATCAGTATCAGCAAGAAATTATGATCCCTCATAAAATTGTCCAAGGCAAGCTTTGAAAGAAAACTTGCCAAGGACTCCAAAGATAACCACAAGGCATTCTTTAGCTATGTCAAGAATCTAAGTGGCAATGCTCATATCTGCTCAGAGTCAGTTCAGAATGGTACAAAATACACTGAACCAACCAATATTGCCAACATCCTGGCAGACAGGTTCAGTGCAAACTTCACTCCCCTCTCACTCCCAAAAGGGCCCATAACCATACCAGAAGAATGTAGAGCCCCTGAAATCACAGACACTCAGGTTAAAATAGCCATCTCCAAAGCCAAAAACACAGCATCAATGGGACCGGACGGTGTCCCAGGCTGCATTCTACACGAGCTCAAAGACGAATTAACCCCTCACCTAAACACACTGTTCAAACTCAGCCTCTCCACAGGCTACGTACCCATAGAGTGGTGCACAGCAACCGTTATTCCACTCCACAAAGGTGAAGCCACAACAGACCCTGGGAACTATCGCCCTATAAGCCTGACTAGCCTGGTCTGCAAGGCTATGGAGGGCATCATCATGGAACTAATTAACAGAGACATTGGGAACCCCAAACACTGAACCCTACCCAGTTCGACTTTGTTAAGGGCAGATCATGCCTCCTAAACCTGGTGGACTTCTTTCAGACAGTTACCAAGGCTATAGACAAGGGAAAGGTAGTACACACAGCCTACCTAGACCTTGCAAAGGCCTTCAACACCATTCCCCATTCTGGTATTATAGACAAGCTCACCAGCCTGAACATAAACCCCTATATCACAAGATGGGTTGCCAATTAACTCACGGACAGAACCCACATGGTGAGAGTTGCGGGAGCTAGGTCTGACTCTAAACTGGTTACAAGTGGCATTCCCCAGGGCTCAGTCCTAGGACCCTCCTGTTTGGCATATACTTCTCAGAGGTACAGACAAGCACAGGAGGACTAGGCTGACCAAGTTCACAGCCAACTGCAAACTAGGGGCTATAATTGACTCACTGGCTGACAAAGACATCCTCCAAAAGGGTCTCACTGAGACGGATACCTGATGTCAAAATCATGGCCTCAAGCTAAATGCCAAAAAGTGCATAGTTATTCCCTTTAGAAATAACAAAGTACCCACAAACTACCACTTAGGTGGTAGTCCCCTAAATATGGAAAATGTAATAAGGGATCTGGGGACCCAAGTAGATAGTAATCTCTCCTTTGATAATCACATTGCCAAAGTGGTTAGAAAATCCTTCTATGTGGCCCACCTAATCACAAAAGGGTTTGCATCCAGATCAAAAGAGGTCATTGTGCCCCTCTACTCATCACTCATCAGACCCATCTTAGAGTACAATGCCCCATTTGGGATATACCTTACAAGACACCTGCAACAGCTGGAAAGACCACAGAAGTATCTCACCAAGAGGATCACTGGCCTCAAACAGATGTCCTATGCAGCTCGACTGAAGAAACTCCAACTGTACTCAGTTGCATACCACCTACTCAGAGGTGATCTCTGCCTGACATATAAGGCCATGTCCAACCCAGAATTGATGGATATGCTCCACCTAAAGAAAACCTTATCCCCTCGAGCCGCACGCTCTAGGGATCTAAACCTCACCACAATAATAAATAGGACATGCTGGAGGGATAGATTCCTGTCCCAGAGACTTCCCATGCTTTGGAACAAGATTCCAATCTACATTAGGCAGAGCTCCTCGCTAGCACTCTTCAAGAGAAACCTTGACGAGTGGATGGGAAACAGAAAGTTTACCCTGGGGTTTACTTCACTGGCTCTGCTGGACAGAGGCACAGGGAACTAATTTAAGGGGCAGCGAAAGCCAACACATTCTGGCTAGGCTTATAAATGCCTTCAGGCAGATAGCCTAGTACCTACCTATGAACCTATGAACTATGAATTAGCATTCTGTTTTATGCAAATGAGGGGATTAATACTGAATCACAGAATTCCTCTCAGTGTTAGCTTGCACCCAACATTGTAGGTGCAGCAACACCATGGTATAAGTATAAAAGGTAGATGACCTCATAAGGAGGAGTGTCATGCATGCTGTAAGCTTATTGGAGTTCTGTGTCCCATGTTTGCCCTTAGCTAAGCACAGCTAAGGAAGGGGGTGTGTATGAGGCTGCCTAGTAGTGTTTACATTTCCTAAACAGGTGTGCACGTTTTAAACAAAAAAAAAATGGAAATAGCAGCTCTGTTCACATCTGAGCACTGGGTATACATGGCATGCCTCGGGACATAAACAGGAAGGCAATGAGAAGGTAAAACAGCAGTAGGAAGGCAATCAAGGAGAACTAGCATAACTGGCAGGTGAAATGTATCAGAATCAGCCAATTACACAGGCAGCAGCCCAGCCCAACACATTACTATAAACTATGCAAACACCTTTCACTCTGTTTTTTCCCACAAACTCTGCACCACCTGTGTACACAGATGGGAACATTTTACCTGACAAAACTAACAAAATGTTAGGGGCTGCTGTTGCTCTCATACATCCGTATGTGGAAGAGGCTGAAGGTGGTGAGGATGTAAATGCTGATGACCAACCCACAGTGAGGAGAAGGAGAAAAGTGTACAGACCCAGAGTAACCTCCCAGGGGCTACATGGGCTGGAGACAGTGGAGCACTATAGGGTGGACAGGGACATTCTACAGCAAATTGTTGAGCTGTGCCAGACACACCTCACACACAGAACCAACAGAGGGGAACCCATCCCAGTGGATACCAAGGTATGTGTAGGCATAAGAATACTAGCTACAGGTACCTTCCAAAAGTCAACTGGGGATATCATGGGGATCTCACAGGCATCAGCATCCAGGGTACTCCATCAGTTCCTGGATGCCATGTCAGCACATGCCAGTGAGCACATATATTTCCTCAACACCTGTGAGGCGTTGACCAGCAATATGCATCTCTTCCACCAAATATCAGAATACCCTAAGGTAGTGGGTGCTATAGACTGCACGCACATACACATCAAAGTACCACCTGGTGAGCGGGGTAGGGTCCACATAAACCGCAAGGGCTTCCCCTCCATCAACTGCCAGGACATGTCCAATGCCTAGGGCATTATCTTGAATGTGTGTGATGGCTGCCCTGAAAGGTATCATAACTCCCACATCTGGCATATGACACAGCTGTACCAGTCATTTGCCAGTGGGGACATCTCATATGGCCATCTAGTGGGGATGCCAGTTATGCACTGGAGCCATGGTTGATGACACCCATCAGACATGCACACACACCCGAACAAGAACTCCATAATGAGGCACATGTACAAACCAGAATCATAACAGAGCATGTGTTTGGGATGCTCAAGTCCCGGTTCCGCTGCCTGGACATATCTGGTGGAGCCTTGCAGTACTCTCCAGCTATATGTACACAAATGTTCATAGTATGTGCCATGCTACACAATATGATCCACTGGAAACAGCTGCAGCAGGAACAGCATGGGGCAAGGTCACACAACCCCCCACCATTGCCAAGTCCATCACAGGAACAGAGGGATTCGGAGAAGGAACAACCTGAGTCTCCTCATGTAGGCAGGAGGTGTGCCCAGTATTCCCAGGCTTTGGCAAAGAGGCAATGTATAGCACATACACTGACACGGTAGGTACCCAGGGAATGACACCTCTCTCTGACTCACACATACAGTAAATGGGCTGCCAAACATGATGTTACCTGTGCTTTACTATGTATAGGGAGTGTACTATATGCATCTGACATAGCCAGTTCTCCAGCACCATCCTCAATACTGGCACAGCCACAGGGTAAGTCACTCTTCCTATCAATTGCTGAATGGAGTAGTATTTTCTGATAGTTGTATCTATGGTATGGACATGAGCATGCATGGGAATCAGGTGGCTGAATGGGATGGCAGCAGATAGTGGACACCTATATGGGCAGCATGAAATCCATAACAAATACTGCTGTCAACATACTAGGCAGTACTAGACAAGGTGACAAATCCCACTGCAGTACATGTGGTGGCCCAAATGTTTGTCCATAGGACACACACATGTATATCAGTGAGGCTCACATAATCAACACCAGCCTCAGCTAGCAGGACAAGTGTAGATGACCATAAGGAAAGGCTGGGCTAAGGCCTACAATTGATGGCAATGGTGAACAGCCCTCTCCAGACCTACACAGACAGACTACAACAAGTCTGGCAGTTATATGTTAGTTCTGAAGAGTACGAAGTTTGAAACTGAAATGTAGGTCAATAAAACCTAAGATCTGTACTGTACTGATATGCCTCCAGTCTGCATGATAGGTCAGAATACAAAATGAAATGGAAGCCAACAGAGTACCTGACATAGCAGTACAGTCATAGCAAATGTTTACAGTTTTCAGGTGTGTGTCCCACCCACAATCCTATGTAGAAATGCTTTAACATGTATGTGTGGGTTTAATAACAGTGGAGCACAGATTACCTGAGCTGGCCCAATTTACAGGCTAGATTGTTGCATGTGTATAATATGCAGGGGTCCGTGTGTTAGGTTTTTGTGTGTTCAATATTGTCTGGAAGTAGTCAGCATGTAGGCATGGAGGGTTGTGTCTCGATGGCCTATGGCCAGTACTGTTGATGACAGCCATGTTCCGACAACTGTAGTGCCAACCACAATGCTTCTCAGCAATACCCATGTCAGCAGTCGTCCATACTCACTGTCCAGATGTCAGTATCTGTCACCGTCTGATAGATGGATATGTCATGAATGTGGGCCCTGACATACACACAGTACACAGGTGGAAGTACCCTAGACAGAGTACATAAAATGTAACTGTCAACTGCACACACCTTTAGAATTGTACATACAGGTTAGCATCACATTAGTTGTCTATGTAGTATGGAATACTGATGTAGTCTGGCCAATCACTGGCAGACCACAAAAGGCACATTTATGAAGTAATGAGAGATCGCCTATGTCCCCGCACAAGGCAGCATAAGGGGAATGTCCCAGGTATATCTGTGAGTCAGCTGCAATAAGCTTCCATATCACATATGCACTCAGCTCACCCCACCATCAACCACAGGTTTATCACAGGTTATATCCTTGCTGTTGGGATGAGTACAGTATGACCCCCACTTCTGTATGGGAATACCCACAGAATGCAGCATGCTGAAGAGGTGTCCCATGCAGGTGTGTCCCTAGCTGTAAGCAGCACCCTGCTAGCATCTAGACCAATGGATTAATATGGACAGGAACTATTGCCATTAACACCTCGCACACTTACCCTGTCACCCCAGGGGAATCCAGTGGCTCACAGCCTGGGAATGTAGGCATGACAGAATGCACTGGCCTGCTGCAGATGGCCTGCATCTCTACCAAATGGCCTACAGTCATCTGTCAACGGCCTGTGCCGCACCTGTAGTGCCAATGTATGTTATCTCATGGGGTCCCAACTAACAACATAACACAGTCAACAGAACACAAATGCAAGGCCATGTTGACAAATACCAGTAGCATGCCCACCATTCCTACTGCATGAACTGTGGACCAACCCCTAAATACAGCGGGGATGAAGGGACAACTATAGAGATACTTCTCAAATATCACTCGCATAATGATAGGAAGAGGATAGAATAACAGACTGGGGTATGCAGAAGCATGGACGTCATGGAGTGTGTGAAGTCTGAAACTAGGATGTGTGCCCATACTACCCCTGCCTGCAAACCCAGTAATGGGTGGCTACATACCTGCTCATAAACCACAATGTGAAGGGGAACTGACCAGATATATGAGCCCTGCCTCTGGGTAACCTGGGTGATTCTGTACAGTTGAGAGACATGGCCACAGCAGGATATGGCCATTCTGTTACATCAATATATGTACAAGAAGGGGATCCTCAGCCACCACAATACCAAGGTGCTGGACCATTTACACAGACCCACCAGCAAGTGTCTGCAGCTACCCCTCCATAATGGCATGAGTGTGCAAGGATATGTAGGCTGCAGACCACAATACTGGACACAGCTTCGTTTATCTTGTATTTCCCAGGAAATAACTGTGAGCAAATAATATATCTGTCAGTAGTTAATGACATAATCCATCACAGTGTAAAACAGTACATATGTCTGAATATCTCTGCTAACACCAACCATGTAACACAAGCAGCACAGACACAATAGTTAGAGTATCCTACTATCTGTCGCCCATTGTGACTTCATATTGTCAACCTATCTATAGATATCCTGCAGAAACAGGCTGCTAACTGTAGGTGTAGAACACCAAACCCTGGACTGAAGTACAGCCTACCTGGAATGGATTAACACACTCAGTACAGAAGGTCATACTGGGCATGCTTCTACACTTAGAGAAATTAAGCCTATGTCTGACAATACAGTGGACTATACATATCTGTCAGTCGTAGATGTCTGTGCACACACACCACATTGTACACCATTCATGCTTTGCAAACACATTGGATAGGAATACTCACACTTATCCAAGGCCAACACACTATAATATGTCAAACATGCACACACAAAGATGTGGGGAAGAGAAAGAGACAGACAGTGACAGAAAGATTTCCATCATGAGGCCTGTCCCACCCACCACACATCCAATTGGCCAATATCACATGATGTGCTGATGTCAATCACTGTAGACATTGCTTTTGGTAGCCCTCAGCCCTATAGTGTCTTTGGTGCTTGTGATAACTGTGTAACACGATGGTACAAATCAGTATTCATCTAGCATTTGTATACCCAGTCCTGTCAAATGTAAAGTTGTGTGTGCCTGAGTGTGTGTGTGTGTGTGTGTGTGTGTGTGTGTGTGTGTGTGTGTGTGTGTTGCCAGTGGAATGGTTTATGACTCATTCACACACACTGCACTTCCCATTGCCCATGTCAGCGCTCCTGCTGATGTCAGTCACCTTGAAATAATACTCTGGCCAAATCTCAGTCCTATAAGCTGCGTGGCACTTGCGATACATGTGTAATACTGTAGTGTAGAAAACTAGTGGGGTAGGAGTTCTAATCCTACACGTGACAACTGTGAAACTCTGTGTGTGTGTGTGTGTGTGCGTGCGTGTGTGTGTGTGTGTGTGTGTGTGTGTGTGTGTGTGTGTGTGTGTGTGTGTGTGTGTGTGTGTGTGTGTGTAGATGAATGATTTTGAGGCCATTCACAGTCACTACACCTCCCATTGCCCTACTTTAGCATGCCTGCTGATGTCAGTCACCTTGAAATAACCCTTTAGATAATGGCCAGCCCTATACACTCCATGGTTCTTGTGATAACTGCGTAATGCTGTAGTGTAGCATACTAGTTAGGTAGGAGTACTAATCCCAGACACAGCAGCTGAGAAACTCTGTGTGTGTGGGTGGAGATGAATGAATTTGAGGAGATTCACAGTCACTACACCTCCCATTGCCCTACAGTAGCATGCCTGCTGATGTCAGTCATCTTGAAATAACCCTTTGGAGAAGTGCCAGCTCCATGGCGCTTGCGATAACTGCATAAGGCTATAGTGTAGCATACTAGTTAGGTAGAAGTTTTAATCTCAGACATGGCAACTGTGAAACTGTGTGTGTTTGTATGAGAGAGTGTGTGTGCCTTTGATGATACCTTATTTTATGGACATTGACACTTATTACTCTCCCCTTACTCCTCCATTAGCACTACACCGTCAAAGATACCTGTGGAGAGCTCTTCAACATATAACCTCTGTGGTGCTTGCAAAAACTGTGTAATACTATAGTGTAGCATATTAGTTAGGTAGGCATTCTAATCCCTGACATGGCAACTGTGAAACTGTGTGTGTTTGTGTGATAGTGTGTGTGTGTGTGTGTGTGTGTGTGTGTGTGTGTGTGTGTGTGTGTGTGTGTGTGTGTGTGTGTGTGTGTGCATGTGTGTGTGTGTGTATGTGTGTGTGTGTGCCTTTGATGACACCTGATTTTATGGACATTGACATTTACTACTCTCCCCTTACCCCTCCATTAGCACTGCTGCTGTTAGTCACCATCAAAGATACCTGTGGAGAACTCTCCAACATATAAACTCTGTGGTGCTTGCGATAACTGTGTAATACCATAGTGTAGCATACTAGTTAGGTAGGAGTTCTAATCCCAGACATGGCAATGGTGAAACTGTGTGTTTCTGTGAGAGAGTGTGTCTGTCTTTGATGATACCTGATTTTATGGACATTGACACTTACTACTCTCCCCTTACCCCTCCTTTAGCACTGCTGCTGATGTTAGTCACCTTCAAAGATATCTTGACACAGCTCTCCAATATGTAAGCTCCATGGCGCATGCTATAAATGCAGAAGAATGTAGTAGCAGTAACTACGTAGGCATGGGTTTGAATATCATCCATGGCAAGTGTTTTTGTGTCTACATATGTGTGTCTGTACCTCAAAAATGTTGTCCCCATTTACACCCAGTACACATCTCAAAGACTGACTTCAGCAGTCCTGCAGATACCATCCACCTTAAAAGTACCTTTTCCCAACCCTAAACCATGTAAGGTCAGTGGTGCATGCGTTAAATGTATAACATAAGGGTCCATAAAGATTGTTAGATAGAGGTTTGAACCTCACCCCTGGCAAATGTAAATGTGTGTGTAGGGTAAAATTATTTTTGGGATGTCTCACCCACTACATCACCCAATGCCATTATTTACAAAGATTGGTGATGTTCCTCACCTTAGAAGTACCTTGGGACAACATCCATGCTGTAAGCTCCGTGGCACATGCGATAAATTTGGTGCACTATAATAAGAATACATAGCTAGGTAGAGGTCTGAATCTCAGTACTGGCAAGTGTGCGCGTGTGTGTGTGTGTGTGTGTGTGTGTGTGTGTGTGTGTGTGTGTGTGTGTGTGTGTGTGTGTGTCTGTTATCAGTATCCTATGTGGAGGTTGCTGTGATCCTATAATAACAGGATCCATTGTGGGGTGCGTCTTGCTAAATTATTATGTTGAGGACCTAGTATATGTCACAATGTCCACCTTACAAGGACAATAGATGTCAAACACCAGAGAGGTTGATGTAGACAATCCATAGCCCTCCATGTGACATTATGGACTGGTGAACAATATAGGCAACCCTTCTATTACTCAGAGAACACTCTCCACCCATGTATCATACACAAACACACTTGGCTAGGCAACAACCACTATATTGGTAGTTCCCTGAATATTGCCTCAGAGATAGTAACCACGGTGCAGAACTCAGGCTTCATGCCCACTGAGTGGCACACAGCTACAGTTATCCCACTCCACAAGGGGGATCCACCTTGGATCCCAGGAACTACCGCCCCATCAGTCTGACGAGCCTAATCTGCAAGGCCATGGAACGTATTATCATGTAACTTATAAACAAAGACACTGGCAACCTTCAAACACTGGAACTCACGCAGTTTGGGTTCATGAAGGGCCTATCTTGTCTCCTGAACATAATTGCCTTCTTCAAATCAGTCTCCAGAGCCATGGACGAGGGTAAGGTGGTCCACACAGCCTATCTGGACCTCGCCAAAGCCTTTGACACCATCCTCCCACTCTGGAATCATAGATAGACTTACTAAGCTGGGCACTAATTCCTACATCACTCGATGGGTTGCCAACTGGCTTACTGACAGAACCCACACTGTAAAAGTAGCTGACTCCAAATCCAGCATCAGATAAGTGACAAGTGGAGTACTTCAGGGTTCAGTCCTGGGACCGCTCTTGTTTGGCATCTACTTCTCTGAAGTACAGGCCAACACTAAGGGACTCTGGCTAAGAAAGTTCACAGATGACTGCAAACTGGGAGCCAGTACTGAATCCCCAAATGATGTGGATACTCTACAAAAGGGCCTTACAGAAATAGATGTTTGGTGTCAGAGCCATGGGCTCAAAATCAATGCCAAGAAATGTATAGTTATCCTCTTTGGGAAAAAACTTGTACCCATGAATTACCACATAGGTGGCAGTACACTAAACACCAAAAGTGTGATAAGAGACTTGGGGACACAGGTAGACAGTGGTCTCACCTTCGATATCCACATCACCACAACAGTCAGGAAATCCTTCTATGTGGCACACTTCATCATTAAGGGCTTTTCATCCAGAAAAAGGGAGGTTATTGTCCCACTCTACTCATCCCTCATTAGACCCATTATAGAATACAACGCACTGTTTGGTATGTACCTCTCAAGACATCTGCAGCAACTGGAAAGGCCACAGAAATACCTCACTAAAAGAATCACAGGCCTAAAGCAGATGCCCTACGCTGACCACCTTAAAACACTCCAGTTATACTCATTTGCATATTGTCTACTCAGAGGCGCTCTCTGCTTAACATATAAGGTCATGTCAAACCCAGAGCTGTTGGACATGCTACACTTAAAGAAATCCCATTCCCTCAGAGCCACACACTCCAGGGATCTAAACCTTGTCATCACAATAAACAAAACATGCTGGAGGGATAGGTTCCTGACCCAGAGACTCCCCAGACTCTGGAATAGACTGCCCATACATGTCAAGCAGAGCGCCTCTTTGGCTGTCTTCAAAAGGAACCTTGACGATTGGATAGGAGAAAGGAAATTCATCCCAGGGATCACGTCAGTCATCCTGCTAGACAGGGGTCCAGGGAAGTAAATAGTGTGGGAAGAAATAACCAGGGAATTGTTATGGCTAGGCTTGTATAGGGCCTAGGGCCTAGGGCCGATAGCCTAGTACCAACCTATGAACCTATGATTGCAGTGGACTACCTGCCTTTTGACCACAACAGTGCCACTGACATCAGAAAGTACTTTGATGTGTTACATCTCCTGATTTAGTGTGTGCTATCCAGCAAGTAAAAGGACATGGCACCCTGTTCCATCCCCTCAGTAGGCAAATAAATGTGTACAGTTGCCCTTTTGCTATGTTCCTCAATGGACACCTGCAACAACTGTACAGTTTGCAAATGTAACCCACAAAGGGAATACTATGTCTTATACACATGCCCTGTATGGACAGACGCCACTAACTCCACTGAATACCCGTATCATGCTGTCAATTTAGGTGCAAGCACGACCTCAGTTACATAGCCAGGTCTCACCAAATGAGCTCAGGACTTCTACATCAGAAGATAACAATCTGTCCCATACAACATGCCCCAGAGACCTAAGTACAATTTTGCACATCAAAGAACATGCGTGTAGGACATGTGCACAGCCCAGACACTGTCCATGTTATGGAATATAGATCCTATACATGGGAAGCAGTGCACATCACTGGCCACCCACAATAGTAACCCAGATGAGTGGATGGTGAATACAGTACCCACCCCTGGGGACCACTCCAGGGACTACACCCCTGAATCACACTGGGGACTATTGTCATGGGACCTGATTCCAGTGTATTCCCTTGGCCTAGCATTGTAGAGTCTTCAGGCCCATTCACCTACTACACACCTGTGAAGCAATGACCTTGAACATATACATCTCAGTACTGGCAAATATGTGTGTGTGTGTGTGTGTGTGTGTGTGTGTGTGTGTGTGTGTGTGTGTGTGTGTGTGTGTGTGTGTGTGTGTGTGTGTGTGTGTGTGTGTGTGTGTGTGTGTGTGTGTGTGTGTGTGTGTGTGTGGAGATGAATGTTTTTGAAGCCATTCACACTCACTATACCTCCCATTGCCCTACTTAAACACAACTGCTTATGTCAGTCACCTTAAAATAACCCTTTGGCCATGTTTCAGCCTTATAAGCTCTGTGGCACTTGCAATAACTGTGAAATACTGTAATGTAGCAAACTAGTTAGCTAGGAGTTCTAATCTTGATCCTGCCAACTGTGATAGTGTGTGTGTTTGTGTGAAAGAGTGTATGTGTGTGTGTGTGTGTGTGTGTGTGTGCGTGTGTGTGCTTTTGTTGACACCTGATTTTGTGGACATTCTCACTTACTACACTTCCCTTACCCCTCCTTTAGCACTGCTGCTGATGTCACTCACCTTCAAAGATATCTTTGGACAGCTCTCCAACATGTAAGCACCATGGCATGTGCAATAACTGCGTAACACTGTAATAGCAGTACTTAGTCAGATAGGGATTTGAAACTCAGTACTGGTAAATGTGTGTTTGCGTGTGTGTCATGTATCCTGCTGGGGTGATTGTGTAATGACAGGATTTATTGCAGTGTGGGTTTTGCTACATCATTATATTGAGGACCTATATGTCCCAATGTCCACATTACAAGGCTAACAGTTTTAAAACACTGTAGAGGTTGTTGTAGACAATACACACCCATAAATGTGTACAGCCATGTTCAATTACTATGTGACACTATGGATAAGTAAACAATATAGGCAACCGTTATAATACCCAAATACCACTCTCCCCCCACAGGTCATACGCAAACACGCTTGGCTCTTACTTCCTTCTTTTCTTACTTTCTCTCTCTGTCTCTCTCTTTCCTGCTCTCTCTCTCTCTCTCTCTCTCTGGTAGATGTGGAAGAATGCATCTGTTTTGCCTAGGCAGCAGCTTGACTTTTGTAGGTAATGTTCATGATCAGTTGATGGCCTGTGCAGGAATTGGAGTGCCCCATTTGCTAATTGCATGTGGAACAGCTGTGGTATCATTCCTATAGCCAATTGCATGGAAACATGCTCCTATAACTAAGCACTTCATGTGGGTGTTGGCCCTTTTCCTTCTCTTTGAGCAGGACTTCATGTGGGTGTCTGACAAACAGTTTCACAGAGGGTAGTTGGAAATACCTCTTACAACATACACTATGGAGACAGGCCAACAAACAGGAGGGGGATGTTCCAGACATGGGGACAGAATGTAAGTATTGCTGTTCTACATTTGAAGTAATGTTGGTTTAAGAGGGTTTATGTGGATATGGCTGTTCTACATGATTTAAAGTCTGGCATGACAGTGTTATGTGGTTGAGGAAACTCTCACCTGTAGGGCTATCTGCAGACTGGCCAGAGTTTTGAGTCTTAGATGTGATGTGTTACACATTTCCTATCTTTAGAAATGCATTCTCTGATGATTGCAGTCAGTACATGGTTACATCCATGTGTGTTACTGACTTCATATCCCTTAGAAGAGATATGTCACAACAAACCCTATTACACCAGGGATTTTCTCAGTTTATCACAGCAATATGTCAATATTGGCCCTGAGTTTGTGCCTCTGTCCCCCAAGTCTGTCACCCTTTGTCCATATGTCATGCAGTAAGAGGTGCATATGTACAGTATATCATTATTTATTGACATCATTCCTGATAACAAGCCAGTGATATATCAGACTGCTAGACATGTTATGCATAGTAGACCTTATATTTGAGGACAAAACCTGGACATTCTGTTGCAGTCTGTACAGTAGTGAGGTCTGTGTACTTATGGTGACTGTTGACAGAGTGTCCGTATTGTGTAGCAGTGTATTGTGAATATGTTATTTGGCCTGTGTGCAGACTGTGGTAGATGTCAGTGTTCTTGGTCATGTTCTATCGGATGTTGCATGCTGCTCCAGTTTCTGGTACCCTGTCAGCATACATGTATGTAGGTCCAAACTTAGACATGTCCCATACCACAGTCAAGCATCAAGACTACACTGTGAACTGGGCCAGTATATGTAGGGTTAGTGTGTGAGTGGAAAATATGAGGATGGTTTTGTTCACATGGTCCATATACTGTACTATTAATTAGGCTTGCCATAATTTGACTGTGATTGTGTTGAGATTGGTTGTGGGTATGCACTTTCACACTGGTGTCTGTTATGCCATGCTGTTTCATGCCTGTAGTGCTGGCTATATTTGCAAGTACATGTGTATTCCTCCATAGGAAACTTGGCTCAGTGTTGTGGTAGTCTGCCTGTAGTGTAGACAGTGCTTGGTAACAAGCCTAGCAGCTCACTGTATTTACCTAGTGTGATGTTATGTCCAGATATTTGTCAGATGTACTGTTGCCTGGTCACCATATGTCTTGTGTATTTCTGAAAAACCAGTGAGATGTTGTGAAGATGTATGTCACTAACTAGTGAGAAGTATGTGGGCTTGGGACCTATGCTCCTCCGGTTAATATGTGTTAGGACAGACAGGAGGGTGTGAATGCATCAACTGTGTGAGCTTATCTATTCCAGTATTTGTGTGATCTCGCCATTTTCATGGCTGTAAATGTCCCCTTTGTCAGGCTTGGTCCACACGTCTTGCACTAAGGAGTTCTGTGTATACCTCTGGACTGACCAGATTGCGTCAGACTGTCCACGTTTATTGGTCATATTTCTGCTGTATTCCACAGGATCATTACTGTGATTTTTGTGGTACTTCACTTTGATGATTTTATGATGTCTGTCAGTAACTGATGGCGTACATGTCAGTATCAGAAGTGACTTCCTACACAACATGTCTGTTGATACAACCCTTGCTACTGTAGCAACATTCTGCATTTATACCTGAAATACTTACATTCCATTCCCTTGCACTAAGAGGTTGTGACTTACAGAACAAGGACTGTTGGATACAGAGTGATTAAGGCAGTTTTGCGCAGCTTTAAGTGGGTTTGCACAGGTTTCTGTGACGGTAAGTGGTGCTAATGTATGGTTAAACGAAAAGGCCCTTACACCATGTAGGCTTCACTTACCCGTGCAGAAATCTGCTTAGCATTTACATTTAAGCAATGTTTATACCTGCTAAGCATAGCTCAGCCCTGGTAACCAGTGATCACATTCCAGTCTGATTAAATAGCAGGGTAATGACATCTTTAATAAGTGTATTTAATTCCATGTATATAACATGCTGCTATGTGCTGTCAATACAGCAGCAAGGGGTGTGAGTATACTGTATGGGACACCTGAGTATACGTGACTAGTACAACAATCTTTTCTCTTTGTATGTGTTTCATACATGGGTAGTTTCCCAGGTTATATGCAGTCAGACTTGCATGTATTGTACCATTACATTACTACCTTTAACAGTGCTTTTCCAAGTAAGAGTAGATTGCAGATTGTAGTACTTGCACCATACACCCCTGCATGCAAAGCAGGACTCTGACTACTGACTATCATGTTCTTGTTGTGTGAGCTGTATGTTATGAAGTATCTCCTATTGAATATTGATCTGATATGTGGATATTAACTGCAGGCTACTATGTGTTCAGGACATGTAATTTTGGGCTGCTGTCGTGTAGTAATGGCATATCTATCAGTGTTAGACATCTGTCTGTCAAAACATTCATCCTAATGCATAACCTGTTGGCTAGCTGATTTCTGTCTGTCCTCTGTATAGATGTGCAGATGTCAAATATCCATCTTGGCTGCTTACAGGCAATCTATGATTGACTGACACTGACATGTCTGCCCAGCTGTGTTATGAATGCCACAGCTAGGAAACCCCATCCTGTATGCACCACATGCCATGAATACCTCAAACAAACTACCACAGTCAACAGAACATGCTTGTGTTCAGGTCTCTAACTCAGACACTGCACATGTTATGTAATATATGTTGCATACATGTCAATTGGAGCATCTCACTGGCCTTCTGCAAGAGAAAACCAGATGACTGGATGTTGAATTTAACTGTCACCCTGGGGATCACACAAGTGGCATCAGTTGATAGATGGCCTGCTGACAAATGTCAGGTGGCATGATACCAGTGTACCCACATGCCCTTCTCTTCTCATCTCTCCATGGACATTAGCCTGGTACACATCTAGGAAAACATGCACCTATGGACCCCAGTACTGACAAATGTGTCAGTGTGCATTGCTGAGAATAACATTATCTGTGTGTTTGTAAACTTGTAGTTCACAATACCCTGAGGGCCTTCTCATCCACTATACCCCCATTGACATACTTGCAAATGGCTGCTGCTGTAAATGACGTTAAATGTACCTTGTTACACTCTTCACCCTATGGGATACCTGGAGTTTGCAGTACCAGAATAACACTGTTCTACAAATGAGTAGATAGGCATGGGTTACCCTCTGAGTCCTGGCAAGTGTGTGTATGTGTGTGAGTGTGCATAATTGTAGGAGACAGCATTCTGAGGCCACATTCTCCAAATACAATAAACCTTGCCATACATTATAAGGGATAGTGATGTTGCTGACATTAGGAGAGCCATGACAAACCCTCACCCTACTATCTCTGTGGCATGTGCAATAAATGCATATCCCTGTAGTAGCACTGATTAGATAGACAAGGAGTTGTATTGCAGTCCTGGTCACTGTGTGATTGTGGGTATGTCAGAGCATTATCATGGGTTTCAGTGAGTACAATATCCAATGTGGGGTGTGGGTGCTGGGTATACTGTCTTTACACCATGGTACCCCCAGTACATGTCCCAAGCTCCACTGTATGAGGACCTCTGTCACCATCAACCATACAGGTAAATGATTACACTATCCAGCCCAATGATGCATGTGCTGTGTGCAAAATCTCTGTAACAGAATGGATTCACTGACAAGGTAGTTAGCACTGCTAAACCCAGGTCTGTCAAATGTGTCTATGACTACATGTGTTTGTCAATGTGTATATGACAGTATGCCATACTATGTATTGTTCATTAACATCCAGTACACCCCCATTACCATCCTGTACAAGGCCTGTTGATGTTCTTCACTTAAAAGGAAACTCAGGACACACCTCACCCTAAAAGCTCTGTGGTGTGTGCAATTAAAGCCAAACACATTAGTAGCAATAAGTACCTAGGTAGGGTGTCTACGCTCAGTGTTGCCAAGTAAGTGTGTGTATATGTGAAGGGATCTACTTCAGTTTGCAGAAAATATATGTCCCAGGAGATCATCTGTCCGAGAACTAACTGGTTAAAGGTAACATTTCAAAGCAATCATCTTGTGGAAATACAGTCAAGCAAAACTAGTAGTGGATATGTACATGCCCTCTTCCCCACTGTACAGCTGTACAGCAATACAGGAGTTGGTTTATATGTATGGGTGTGGTTGTTGAGGCCATAGCCAGCCACATTAGGGTTATTGTTGTGGGTATCC
Organism: Protopterus annectens; assembly: GCF_019279795.1. Taxonomy (NCBI): domain Eukaryota; kingdom Metazoa; phylum Chordata; order Ceratodontiformes; family Protopteridae; genus Protopterus; species Protopterus annectens. Next base: position 758,872,608 of record NC_056725.1, on the reverse strand, counting down.
CCCTACTTAGTGTGCTGTTATAATGTACAGTTTTTTGTTAACAGGTTAAGTAGTTGTTAATCACACTATGTGTGGTTGTACGCCACCCCACACTCTCCAAAGTGGGGGGCTGTGCCACCCACACCAGCACACCTATATTTACCAACTCCAGGGTTGCACTACATTGGGAAAGAGGACATATACCCTGCCAGTACCATCGTCAATGACATTAAACTGGTGAACTGATTCTTTCCTGATGTGATGTTTTGGCAATTTGGTCTGGGTGGAATTACATAGGCCAAAATCAGTTCACTGCAAAATGAAGTACATCCATGTGAACAGTATTCTCTGCATTGCAGCAACACCAAAGCACGCGTGTGTGTGTCTGTGTGTGTGTGTGTGTGTGTGTGTGTGTGTGTGTGTGTGTGTGTGTGTGTGTGTGTGTGTGTGTGTGTGTGTGTGTGTGTGTGTGTGTGTGTGTGTGTGTGTGTGTGTGTGTGTTATTCATGGACATTTGGTGTGTGCCACACAGTACACTTACAATTGTCCATTGTAGAAGATCTGCTGACATCAGCCACCATGCACTCACCTGTATACACCCCTCAGACTTATCGGCCATGTGACACATGCAGTAACTGTTATACAGACCTGTTACCTGTGTTCAGTTGTACCCGGGATATGACAAAGTTAATGTGCCACCCAGTGCTACACCCCTTGTAGGACAGGATTGCAGACCAACATCCTGCTGACACAGACACCTAGAACACAAACAGAATACATTATGGAATCCACAAACAGTCAGTGTTAATAACAGCTATAATGTATCATAGCTGGACATCTACACACCTTAACGTGTAAGCATTAATCATTCCAGCTGAAAATATGTTAAACAGCATTACATTGCTAAACCTTAGGACATTCACCCTGTGCATCAGAACCATATCAGCATGTCCCTGCATCAATGGTATGGATGACAGGGATGTGGCACAGGTATCATCATATGGACAGGGTATATTCCAGAGGTCTAGGCTGAGCCATTTTCTTGACATCATATGTGTGGGTTAGGGGATTCTTTATTAAATGGTCTGTGCAGATGTGGTGTGTGTAGGTATGGAGGTATCCTAGCTCTGTTGAAGTGTGTGTGTGTATGTATGCACACGTCTGACATGTGGCTGCCCTATACAGAGGTTTGTTGGACAGCTGCTGACCATACATGGCAGGGTGTAGAGTTCACTGTCTCCAGCCATGGACACAGGAACTGTACCTGCCAGGGGTTTCACAGGCATTACCAGGCAGAAGCACAAATATGTTACTCTCCCCTGATGATGAGAATTGTCCACTGGATCCATGTCCCTGTTGGGACTGGCCAGGACCACATGCATGTGGCCTGCTGCGTTGTGGTGTGGACAGCACCCCCCACAGTGCTGCTGCTGGTACTGCCACTACAGGTGCGGCCCTGAGTTGTTGCACATCCACGTAGACCTCCACCTGTTAGTGTTGTTGACCTACGTCCACGTGGCTGCTGCCTTACTTCTACCACATGCTTTTTCACAGACGCCACACGGTTAAGGATTCCCACCATCTCACCCAACCATCTATCCAGGACCTCTGCAAAATAACGGTGGGCACCTGCAAGATCATGGATGTTGTCAAGTACAGCAGAATGAGTAGCCCTCTGGAACCTCAGACTCTATCTGGTGTAATGTTCTATAGGTGCCTGTGCCTCCATGATGGCCCAAAACATGCATCTGTTGACACCTGCTGTGGCACTTCTGCCAGGGGCATGACGGCCCGCAGCCCTCCTACAAGCACCCCTGTACATCTGCCTGTGTGGTACCTCACTGGTCATCCGGCTATGGCTGCTGTGTACAGAGACACTTGCCATAGTCCCCACAATGTCCTGTCCCATGCCACCACCCACCAAGTGTCCCTCATCTATGGCCATTGGTGATGGGGTATGTATGGACATTGAGACTGTGTGCAAGGATGGGGTGGATAAAAGGGAGATGTCCACAGATGGTACAGCTTCAACCCCTGACAACCCTGCCTGTGCCTCACCATGCCTATCATCATTGTCAGAGTCTGTATGGACACCAACATCAGTTTGCCTGCAGGAGGGACCCTGACCCCACCTCGCCACCTGTGAGGGGCAAACAACAAAAGTAATTTAAGATCTGACCTCTACACACACACACACACACACACACACACACACACACACACACACACACACACACACACACACACACTTACAGGTGAGGTGGCACACAGTCAACATGCATGACATATGGCACTCAATAGCATGCACTGCAGCCATACTCAATCATTGTTATCAACATTATACATCTCTGTGATGCATGAGTTGTGTTAGTAGGTGATGCCCCTTCCCCTGGAACACACTGCACCAATGTACACAGTATTGCTGTGCACCTGTACAGCACACTGGCATGTACTGAGCACCATACCTCATGAGTGTACACACTATTATTGAATGTGTATATGTGTGGCAGTTATGTTTGCTCTGTTCCTCACAGCACCTATGTGTTTGTCTGACACATACCTGGGATGATATGAGGACTGATGTCAATAGTTAATGCCTGACCTCTGATTTGCAGATCTCATCATTAGCAGTGCATGTATGAGTAATAAAATCCAATTACACTGACAACCTTCAAAGCTTAATGTGGATATGTGGAGTGTACACACCCTTGTTGACATGCCAGCCTCTTCCAGGGTATGCAATGGGGCCACAATACTGCATATGTTAACATTACACACACCTGATATGTGACATATGACCTGTGCAATCGAATGCAGTATCAAACAAATGTGTTAGTCATCCAGATGCTGAATGAGATGCATACAATATGTGGGTTGCATAAGTGTGCACACCCTTAACACAATGGTTTGTTGCAGCACCTGTTAAGTGAACTACAGCAGTCAATATTCCTGGAAGGGGTATACTAGCATGGGCCATCTTCACTTCCCATTATTTGGTCACTCTGCCCTACAAATGTCCCCCATCTCTGCCAGATTGCAAGGTCAGCTCATGTGCACAGCCCTTGGAGGTCACACAGTGGCTTCATTATTGCTGTGGAGTCAGGGTTATGTCTGGTAAAATTCATGACCTTTACTGTGTTGAGATACAGCCATTCTTAGCAAGCTTTGGATGTATGTAGTTCACTGTTGTGTTTCAGGATGACACCCCTCCCCATCCTCAGCCTTATTGAATATGCTTGACAACTATGGGCCACACATGAGTGTTATTTTGCCTTGTCCCAAATTCTGAATGCCATGTCTACCAGCCTAGTTCCTGCTAATAAACAGCAAACCTAGAGGCGTACACTGGCACCAGCAAGGTAAATATGGGGATGGTAGCCCTGAGCTGGAGTGAGGTGTTGCTTGTGCAGCACATGTATCTTTATGAATACTGTCTGTAGGTTTCAGCCTTGGTCTCATGACACCATTACACATTGCAACACATGCCTTTGGGAGTCTTGATGTTATGTGTATGCTACCTGTAGAGAGCCCGGGATGATGTTACCTGTGGAACAACTCTTTCGTCTGATTATCCTAACCCATAGGCCACACTTATGCAGATTCCAGGCAATTGTCAGCACAAGAAATCCTTCTATGTGGCACACTTCATCAGTAAGGGCTTTTCATCCAGAAAAAAGGAGGTCATTGTCCCACTGTACTCATCCCTCATTAGACCCATTATAGAATACAACGCCCTGTTTGGTATGTACCTCTCAAGACATCTGCAGCAACTGGAAAGGCCACAGAAATACCTCACTAAAAGAATCACAGGCCTAAAGCAGATGCCCTACACTGACCACCTTAAAAAACTCCAGCTGTACTCATTTGCATATTGTCTACTCAGAGGTGCTCTCTGCTTAACATATAAGGCCATGTCAAACCTAGAGCTGTTGGACATGCTACACTTAAAGAAATCCCATTCCCTCAGAGCCACACACTCCAGGGATCTAAACCTTGTCATCAGAATAAAGAAAACATGCTGGAGGGATAGGTTCCTGACCCAGAGACTCCCCAGACTCTGGAATAGACTGCCTATACATGTCAAGCAGAGCGCCTCTTTGGCCCTCTTCAAAAGTAACCTTGACGATTGGATGGGAGAAAGGAAATTCATCCCAGGGATCACGTCAGTCATTCTGCTAGACGGGTACAGGGAAGTAAATAGTGTGGGAAGAAATAGCCAGGTAATTGTTATGGCTAGGCTTGTATAGGGCCTAGGGCCAATAGCCTAGTACCAACCTATGAACCTATGATTGCAGGGAACTACCTGCCTTTTGACCACAACAGTGCCACTGACATCAGAAAGTACTTTGATGTGTTACATCTCCTGATTTAGTGTGTTATCCAGCAAGTAAAAGGACATGGCACCCTGTTCCATCCCCTCAGTAGGCAAATAAATGTGTACAGTTGCCCTTTTGCTATGTTCCTCACTGGAGACCTGCAACAACTGTACAGTTTGCAAACATAACCCACAAAGGGAATACTATGTCTTATACACATGCCCTGTATGGACAGATGCCACTAACTCCACTGAATACCCGTATCATGCTGTCAATTTAGGTTCAAGCATGACCTCAGTTACATAGCCACATCTTACCAAATGAGCTCAGGAATGCTTACATCAGAAGATAACAATCTGTCCATACAACATGCCCCAGAGACCTAAGTACAATTCCGCACATCAAAGAACATGCATGTGGGATATGTGCACAGCCCAAACACTGTCCATGTTATGGAATATAGATCCTATACATGGAAAGCAGTGCACATCACTGGCCACCCACAATAGTAACCCAGATGAGTGGATGGTGAATACAGTACCCACCCCTGGGGACCACTCCAAGGACTATACCCCTGAACCACACTGGGGAGTATTGTCATGTGACCTGATGCCAAGGCATTCCCTTGGCCTAGCATTGTAGAGTCTTCAGGCCCATTCACCTACTACACACCTGTGAAGCAATGACCTTGAACCTATACATCTCAGTAATGGCAAATATGTGTGTGTGTGTGTGTGTGTGTGTGTGTGTGTGTGTGTGTGTGTGTGTGTGTGTGTGTGTGTGTGTGTGTGTGTGTGTGTGTGTGTGTGTGTGTGTGTGTGTGTGTGTGTGTGTGTGTGTGTGTGTGTGTGTGTGTGTGTGTGGAGATGAATGTTTTTGAAGCCATTCACACTCACTATACCTCCCATTGCCCTACTTAAATACAACTGCTGATGTCAGTCACCTTAAAATAACCTTTTGGCCATGTTTCAGCCTTATAAGCTCTGTGGCACTTGCGATAACTGTGAAATACTGTAATGTAGCAAACTAGTTAGCTAGGAGTTCTAATCTTGATCCTGCCAACTGTGATAGTGTGTGTTTGTGTGAAAGGGTGTGTGTGTGTGTGTGTGTGTGTGTGTGTGTGTGTGTGTGTGTGTGTGTGTGTGTGTGTGTCTTTGTTGACACCTGAATTTTTGGACATTCACACTTACTACACTTCACTTACCCCTCCTTTAGCACTGCTGCTGATGTCACTCACCTTCAAAGATATCTTTGGACAGCTTTCCAACATGTAAGCCCCGTGGCATGTGCAATACTTGCGTAACACTGTAATAGCAGTACTTAGTCAGATAGGGATTTGAAACTCAGTACTGGTAAATGTGTGCTTGTGTGTGTGTCATGTATCCTGCTGGGGTGATTGTGTAATGACAGGATCTATTGCAGTGTGGGATTTGCTACATTATTATATTGAGGACCTAATGTCCCAATGTCCACATTACAAGGCCAACAGTTTTCAAATACTGTAGAGGTTGTTGTAGACAATCCACACCCATAAATGTATACAGCCATGTGCATTTATTATGTGACAGTATGGATAAGTAAACAATATAGGCAACCATTAAAATACCCAGATACCACTCTCCCCCCACAGGTCATATGCAAACACGCTTGGCTCTTACTTACTTCCTTTCTTACTTTCTCTCTCTGTCTCTCTGTCTCTCTCTTTCTGTCTCTCTCTCTCTCTCTCTGGTAGATGTGGAAAAATGCATCTGTTTTGCCTAGGCAGCAGCTTGACTTTTGTAGGTAATGTTCATGATCAGTTGATTGCCTGTGCAGGAATTGGAGTGCCCCACTTGCTAATTGCATGTGGAACAGCTGTGGTATCATTCCTATAGCCAATTGCATGGTAACACGCTTCTATAACTAAGCACTTAATGTGGGTGTTGGCCCTTTTCCTTCTCTTTGAGCAGGACTTCATGTGGGTATCTGACAAACAGTATCACAGAGGGTAGTTGGAAATACCTTTTACAACATACACTATAGAGACAGGCCAACAAACAGTAGGGGGATGTTCCAGACATGGGGACAGAATGTAAGTATTGCTGTTCTACATTTGAAGTAATGTTGGTTTAACAGGGTTTGTGTGGATATGGCTGTTCTACATGATTTAAAGTCTGGCATGACAGTGTTATGTGGTTGAGGAAACTCTCACCTGTAGGGCTATCTGCAGACTGGCCAGAGTTTTGAGTCTTAGATGTGATGTATTACACATTTCCTATCTTTAGAAATGCAGTAGCATTCTCTGATGATTGCAGTCAGTACATGGTTACATCCATGTGTGTTACTGACTTCATATCCCTTAGAAGAGATATGTCACAACAAACCCTGTTACACCAGGGATTTTCTCAGTTTATCACAGCAATATGTCAATATTGACCCTGAGTTTGTGCCTCTGTCCTCCAAGTCTGTCACCCTTTGTCCATATGTCATGCAGTAAGAGGTGCATATGTACAGTATATCATTATTTACTGACATCATTCCTGATAACAAGCCAGTGATATATCAGACTGCTAGACATGTTATGTATAGTAGACCTTATATTTGAGGACAAAACCTGGACATTCTGTTATAGTCTGTACAGTAGTGAGGTCTGTGTACTTATGGTGACTGTTGACAGAGTGTCAGTATTGTGTAGCAGTGTATTGTGAATATGTTACTTGGCCTGTGTACAGACTGTGGTAGATGTCAGTGTTCTTGGTTATGTTCTATCAGATGTTGCATGCTGCTCCAGTTTCTGGTACCCTATCAGCATACATGTTTGTAGGTCCAAACTGAGACATGTCCCATACCACAGTCAAGCATCAAGACTACACTGTGAACTGGGCCAGTATATGTAGGGTTAGTGTGTGAGTGGAAAATATGAGGATGGTTTTGTTCACTTGGTCCATATACTGTACTATTAATTAGGCTTGCCATAATTTGACTGTGATTGTGTTGAGATTGGTTGTGGGTATGCACTTTCACACTGGTGTCTGTTATGCCATGCTGTTTCATGCCTGTAGTGCTAGCTATATTTGCAAGTACATGTGTATTCCTCCATTGGAAACTTGGCTCAGTGTTGTGATAGTCTGCCTGTAGTGTAGACAGTGCTTGGTGACAAGCCTAGCAGCTCACTGTATTTACCTAGTGTGATGTTATGTCCAGATATTTGTCAGATGTACTGTTGCCTGGTCACCATATGTCTTGTGTATTTCTGAAAAAACAGTGTGATGTTGTGAAGATGTATGTCACTAACTAGTGAGAAGTATGTGGGCTTGGGACCTCTGCTCCTCTGGTTAATATGTGTTAAGACAGACAGGAGGGTGTGAATGCATCAACTGTGTGAGCTTATCTATTCCAGTATTTGTGTGATCTCCCCATTTTCATGGCTGTAAACATCCCCTTTGTCAGGCTTGGTCCACATGTCTTGCACTAAGGAGTTCTGTGTATACCTCTGGACTGACCAGATTGCATCAGACTGTCCACGTTTATTGGTCATATTTCTGCTGTATTCCACAGGATCATTACTGTGATTTTTGTGGTACTTCACTGTGATGATTTTATGATGTCTGTCAGTAACTGATGGCGTACATGTCAGTATCTGAAGTGACTTCCTACACAACATGTCTGTTGATACAACCCTTGCTACTGTAGCAACATTCTACATTTATACCTGAAATACTTACATTCCATTCCCTTGCACTAAGAGGTTGTGACTTACAGAACAAGGACTGTTGGATACAGAGTGGTTAAGGCAGTTTTGAGCAGTTTTAAGCGGGTTTGCACAGGTTTGCGTGACGGTAAGTGGTGCTAACGTATGGTTAAACAAAAAAGCACTTACACCATGTAGGCTTCACTTACCAGTGCGGAAATCTGCTTAGCATTTACATTTAAGCAATGTTTATACCTGCTATGCATCGCTCAGCCCTGGTAACCAGTGATCACATTTCAGTCTGATTAAATAGCAGGGTAATGACATCTTTAATAAGTGTATTTAATTCCATGTACATAACATGCTGCTATGTACTGTCAATACAGCAGCAAGGGGTGTGAGTATACTGTATGGGACACCTGAGTATACATGACTAGTACAACAATCTTTTCTCTTTGTATGTGTTTCATACATGGGTAGTTTCCCAGGTTATATGCAGTCACACTTACATGTGTTGTACCATTACATTACCACCTTTAACAGTGCTTTTCCAAGTAAGAGTAAATTGCAGATTGTAGTACTTGCACCATACACCCCTGCATGCAAAGCTGGACTCTGAGTACTGACTATCATGTTCTTGGTGTGTGAGCTGTATGTTATGAAGTATCTCCTATTGGATATTGATCTGATATGTGGATATTAACTGCAGACTACTATGTGTTCAGGACATGTCATTTTGGGCTGCTGTCATGTAGTAATGGCATATCTATCAGTGTTAGACATCTATCTGTCAAAACATTCATCCTAATGCATAACGTGTTGGCTAGATGATTTCTGTCTGTCCTCTGTATAGATGTGCAGATGTCAGATATCCATCTTGGCTGCTTACAGGCTATCTATGATTGACTGACACTGACATGTCTGCCCAGCTGTGTTATGAATGCCACAGCTAGGAAACCCCATCCTGTATGCACCACATGCCAGGAATACCTCAACCAAACTACCACAGTCAACAGAACATGCTTGGGTACAGGTCTCTAACTCAGACACTGGCCGTGTTATGTAATATATGTTGCATACATGTCAATTGGAGCATCTCACTGGCCTTCTGCAAGAGAAAACCAGATGACTGGATGTTGAATTTAACTGTCACCTTGGGGATCACTCAAGTGGCATCAGTTGATATATGGCCTGCTGACAAATGTCAGGTGGCATGATACCAGTGTACTCACATGCCCTACTCTTCTCATCTCTCCATGGACATTAGCCTGGTACACACCTAGGAAAATCTGCACCTGTGGACCCCAGTACTGACAAATGTGTCGGTGTGCATTGCTGAGAATAACAGTATCTGTGTGTTTGTAAACTTGTAGTTCACAATACCTTGAGGGTCTTCTAATCCACTATACCCCCATTGCCATACTTGTAATGGCTGCTGCTGTAAATTACATTAAATGTACCTTGTTACACTGTTCACCCTATGGGATACCTGGAGTTTTCAGTACCAGCATAACACTGTTCTACAAATGATTAGATAGACGTGGGTTACCCTCTGAGTCCTGGCAAGTGTGTGTATGTGTGTGAGTGTGCATAATTGTAGAAGACAGCATTCTGAGGCCACATTCTCCAAATACAATAAACCGTGCCATACATTATAAGGGATAGTGATGTTGCTGACATTAGGAAGGCCATGACAAACCCTCACCCTACTATCTCTGTGGCATGTGCAATAAATGCATATCCCTGTAGTAGCACTGATTAGATAGACAAGGGGTTGTATTGCAGTCCTGGTCAGTGGGTGATTGTGGATATGTCAGAGCATTATCACGGGTTTCAGTGAGTACAATATCCAATGTGGGGTGTGGGTGCTGGGTATAATGTCTTTACACCATGGTACGCCCAGTACGTGTCCCAAGGTCCACTGTATGAGGACCTCTGTCACCATCAACCATACAGGTAACTGATTACAATATCCAGCCCAATGATGCATGTGCTGTGTGCAAAATCTCTGTAACAGAATGGACTCTCTGACAAGGTAGTTAGCACTGCTAAACCCAGGTCTGTCAAATGCGTCTATGACTGTATGTGTTTGTCAATGTGTATATGACAGTATGTTATACTATGTATTGTTCATTAACACCCAGTACATCCCCCATTACCATACTGTACAAGGCCTGGTGATGTTCTTTGCTTAAAAGGAAACTAAGGACACACCTCATCCTAAAAGCTCTGTGGTGTGTGCAATTAAAGCCAAACACATTAGTAGCAATAAGTACCTAGGTAGGAGTTCTACGCTCAGTGTTGCCAAGTAAGTGTGTGTATATGTGAAGGGATCTACTTCAGTTTGCAGAAAATATATGTCCCAGGAGATCATCTGTCCGAGAACTAACTGGCTAAAGGTAACATTTCAAAGCAATCATCTTGTGGAAGTACATTCAAGCAAAACTAGTAGTGGATGTGTACATGCCCTCTTCCCCACTGTACAGCTGTACAGAATACAGGAGTTGGTATATATGCCTGGGTGTGGTTGTTGAGGCCACAGCCAGCCACATTAGGGTTATTGTTGTGGGTATCCCCCCGCTTAGTGTGCTGTTATAATGTACAGTTTATGTTAACAGGTTAAGTAGTTGTTAATCACACTATGTGTGGATGTACGCCACCCCACACCCTCCAAAGTGGGGGGCTGTGCCACCCACACCAGCACACCTATATTTACCAACTCCAGGATTGCACTACATTGGGGAAGAGGACATATACCCTGCCAGTACCATCGTCAATGACATTAAACTGGCAAACTGATTCTTTCCTGATGTGATGTTTTGGCAATTTGGTCTGGGTGGAATTACATAGGCCAAAATCAGTTCACTGCAAAATGAAGTACATCCATGTGAACAGTATTCTCTGTATTGCATCAACACCAAAGCGAGTGTGTGTGTGTGTCTGTGTGTGTGTGTGTGTGTGTGTGTGTGTGTGTGTGTGTGTGTGTGTGTGTGTGGGTGTGTGGGTGTGTGTGTTATTCATGGACATTTGGTGTGTGCCACACAATACACTTACAACTGTCCATTGTAGAAGAGCTGCTGACATCAGCCACCATGCACTCACCTGTATACACCTTCTGACCTATCAGCCGTGTGGCACATGCAGTAACTATTATGCAGACATGTTACCTGTGTTCAGCTGTACCCGGGATATGACAAAGTCAATGTGCCACCCAGTGCTACACCCCTTGTAGGACAGGATTGCAGACCAACATCCTGCTGACACATAGACACCTAGAACACAAACAGAATACATTATGGAAACCACAATCAGTCAGTGTTAATAACAGCTGTAATGTATTATGGCAGGACATCTACACACCTTGACATGTAAGCATTAATCATTCCAGCTGAAAATATGTTAAACAACATTACATTGCTGAACCTTAGGACATTCACCCTGTGCATCAGAACCATATAAGCATGTCCCTGCATCGATGGTATGGATGACAGGGATGTGGCACAGGTATCATCATATGTACAGGGTATATTCCAGAGGTCTAGGCTGAGCCATTTTGTTGACATCATGTGTGTGGGTTAGGGAATTCTTTATTAAATGGGCTGTGCAGATGCAGTGTGTGTAGGTATGGAGGTATCCTAGCTGTGTTGAAGTGTGTGTTTGTGTGTGTGTGTGTATGTATGCACACTTCTGATTTGTGTCTGCCCTATACAGAGGTTTGTTGGACAGCTGCAGACATACATGGCAGGGTGTACTGTTCACTGTCTCCAGCCATGGACATGGGAACTGCACCTGCCAGGGGTTTCACAGGCACTACCAGACAGAAGCCCAAATATGTTACTCTCCCCTCATGATGACAATTGTCCACTGGATCCATGTCCCTGTTGGGACTGGCCAGGACCACATGCATGTGGCCTGCTGTGTTGTGGTGTGGACAGCACCCCCCACAGTGCTGCTGCTGGTACTGCCACTACAGGAGCGGCCGTGAGTTGTTGCACATCCACGTAGACCTCCACCTGTTGGTGTTGTTGACCTACGTCCATGTGGCTGCCACCTTACCCCTACCACATGCTTTATCACAGACACCACACAGTTGAGGATTCCCACCATCTCACCCAACCATCTATCCAGGACCTCTGCAAAATAACGGTGGGCACCTCCAAGATCATGGATGTTGTCAAGTACAGCAGAATGAGTAGCCCTCTGGAGCCTCAGACTATCTGGTGTAATGTTCTATAGGTGCCTGTGCCTCCATGATGGCCCAAAACATGCGTCTGTTGACACCTGCTGTGGCACTTCTGCCAGGGGTATGATGGCCTGCAGCCCTCCTACGAGCACCCCTGTACATCTGCCTGTGTGGTACCTCTCTGGTCATCCGGCTATGGCTGCTGTGTACAGACACACTTGCCATAGTCCCCACACTGTCCTGTCCCATGCCACCACCCACCAACTGTCCCTCATCTATGGCCATTGGTGATGGGGTATGTATGGACATTGAGACTGTGTGCGAGGATGGGGTGGATAAAAGGGAGATGTCCACAGATGGCACAGCTTCAGCCCCTGACAACCCTGCCTGTTCTTCACCATGCCTATCATCATTGTTAGAGTCTGGATGGACACCAACATCAGTTTCCCTGCAGGAGGGACCCTGACTCCACCTCGCCACCTGTGAGGGGCAAACAACAAATGTAATTTAAGACCTGCACATTATGGTTTACCTCTACACACACACACACACACACACACACTTACAGGTGAGGTGGCACAAAGATATTGCACAGACCTCTCATTACTAAGCAGTCAACATGCATGACATATGGCACTCAATAGCATGCACTGCAGCCATGCTCAATCCTTGTTACCAACATTATACATCTTTGTGATGCATGAGTTGTGTTAGTAGGTAATGCCCCTTCCCCTGGAACACACTGCAACCAATGTACACAGTATTGCTGTGCACCTGTACAGCACACTGGCATGTACTGAGCACCATACCTCACGAGTGTACACACTATTGCTGAATGTGTATATGTGTGGCAGTTATGTTTGCTCTGTTCCTCACAGCCCCTATGTGTTTGTCTGACACATACCTGGGATGATATGAGGACTTATGTCAATAGTTAATGCCTGACCTCTGATTTGCAGATCTCATCATTAGCAGTGCATGTATGAGCAATAAAATCCAATTACACTGACAACCTTCAAAGCTTAATGTGGATATGAGGAGTGCATACACCCTTGTTGACATGCCAGCCTCTTCCAGGGTATGCAATGGGGCCACAATACTGCATATGTTAACATTACACACACCTGATATGTGACATATGACCTGTGCAATCGAATGCAGTATCAAACAAATGCGTTAGTCATTCTGAATGAGATGCATACAATATGTGGGTTGCATAAATGTGCACACCCTTAACACAATGGTTTGTTGCAGTACATGTTAAGTGAACTACAGCAGTCAATATTCCTGGAAGGGGTATACTTGCATGGGCCACCTTCACTTCCCATTATTTGGTCACTCTGCCCTACAAATGTCTCCCATCTCTGCCGGATTGCAAAGTCAGCTCATGTGCACAGCCCTTGGAGGTCACACAGTGGCTTCATTATTGCTGTGGAGTCAGGGTTATGTCTGGTACAATTCATGATCTTTACTGTGTTGAGATACAGCCATTCTTAGCGAGTTTTGGATGTATGCAGTTCACTGTTGTTTTTCAGGATGACACCCTCCCTATCTTCAGCCTTATTGCAAATGCTTGACAACTATGGGCCACACATGAGTGTTATTTTGCCGTGTCCCAAATTCTGAATGCCATGTCTACCAGCCTAGTTCCTGCTAATGAACAGCAAACCTAAAGGTGCACACTGGCACCAGCAAGGTAAAAATGGGGATGGTGGCCCTGAGCTGGAGTGAGGTGTTGCTTGTGCAGCACATGTAACTTTATGAATACTGTCTGTAGGTTTCAGCCTTGGTCTCATGACACCATTACACATTGCAACACATGCCTTTGGGAGTCTTGATGTTATGCATATGCTACCTGTAGAGAGCCCTGGATGATGTTGCCTGTGGAACAACTCTTTCATCTGATTACCCTAACCCATAGGACACACTTATGCAGATTCCAGGCAATTGTCGACACAGGTACTGCACAGGCAGTACTTGCTAAATATTCCTGCAAGTCCCTCAGTGTAGCTGCATGTTTCTGGGCAGCCTCTATGACCAGTTTGCAACATGTGTTGTCATCTGTTTTGGATGAGCATCTGTTTATTTTCTACATTAATGTTGTCCCATACTTCATACATATACATGACTGTCTGCACTGTTTGCCATGGTATATGCAATGGTGAGGTAAGGCTACTTTTCCCACTCCTGAGTGCTACCTTTCAGATATGTGATCCATTTCATGGTTTGTAAGATGTGTGCAAGCCACGGCTGCCTCTGTTGCAGGTGAGTGGGCAAATGTCATGGACATACTTCTTGGACAGCATACCATTACTTGGTGTGACATTGAGGCCCTGTACTTGATGGAAGGTGTGTACTCAAGAAGAGTGAATGCTGTCAATACCTCACAGGCTGCTTCCAAAATATGTTATTTGAAGTGTGTGCACACATATGCTTCCAGTGTTTGTTAAGGTACGTATTCCCCATATTTGTTGTCCTAACATAGGATTCCCTATACACATTCATTGCTCATGTTAGGATCACATTACAGGTTGTAAAAGGTGTGGAATGTGCTTTTGTGATTTGCTGTTGTTTAGATCACGAACAGTTGCCATTGTAATAGTGGTGCATAACTGTTGTAGCCACCATATAAGGGTAATGTTTCAGACATGTCCCTACTGTAGGTTATTTGTCCCACCATTATGTTCATAGGTTAGTACTAGGCTAACTGCCCTTTTGGGCCATTTGAAGCCTAGCCAGTTACCCCATGTGAGAATCAAACCCTGCACCTTGTGTCTTTAAGGTAAACACCTTAACCATTATGTCATCATCTCATCTCTGTCCACACATCTTGCACTGACAGGTTGCTAGGTATACTGCAGGACTCTTACATACCTGTCAGATATGCCACCATGGTGACCACTATGATGCAGTGCAGTTAACAGCAACAATAAGTGAACATGTACAGCATGCATTATGGGTAGGTGTGTTAAAGGTGTGCATGGCAAATAGCATGGCCGTACCATGGCCGGTGTATTGCCAAACATGATCAAAACAACTCCATACTCATCAGCTATAGGCTGCTGCCCCAGTTGTATACCAGAGGGACCTAAATAGTTGTGTGAGAGACATAATGTCAGTAGCCACACCTGTGGCATTGGTACAGGGTGGGAGCAGCATTTCAGCACATCAACAGTACAAACCCACAATACTAGAGATTATGCACATCTGTTCATTACTACACTGCAGCAACAGACTATCGTATCTGACATATGCATGTAGATACTTTACAGATGAAAATAGATAAGCAACAGTGATCTGCTAATGTGCCCTGGGGCCTTACCTGCATGCTCCTAGTCCATTGTGTGGGTGGCACCCACCTCCACAATGCTGTCTTCAGCTTGCTGGCTTGGCTGGCGGGCGGGTTCCCCAAGGCTGATGAGGAGCTCCTCAGCATGTGTCAGTGGGGGCTGGATGGCATGACCCCCACCTGTGGCTGACTGGTCACTCCTAGCTGCGGCAGCATGCTGACAGGCGTGGTGGAGCAGATCCATGCAGCGATGCCACACCTGCTCATAACTGCAGTTGTGCAGGCCAACATTGTTTACCCTGTGGATGAGCTCATTCCACAGGGTGGTCCTCTCCTGCAGATCTTGGGCCCTGAACCTGAAGAGGATGGCATGATGGACTATGAGGAACTGGATTGTAGCATAATTTTCCAAGGGAGTGTATGCAGGCAGGCATTCCTGGGACATTGTACCTGGAAGACATAAACAGGAAAAAAGGTCAGAGGACCTCATACAGTTGTCCACGTGCACATCAACAGTGGGTATTACTTGCAAATAATTCAGACTATACCATAAAACTGTAAGCTATCATGGCTTTTACATCTTGCATTACACTCCTGGCCCTGACCTGTCCAGTTCCCCCAATGTTGGACACTTAATGGCATAATCCACTACACACCATTCATTTCTGTGTAGAGGGATGGCAGTGTCCATCTTCCATGTGGATGGTGTGTGGATGGTGGCATGAGTGTGTTTGACGGTAGTGTGTGATGGGACTGTGAGCACATGCCCGTGTTAATGTAGGAGGCAAACTGTGATGTTCTCATGCCCCATGGAGACTTGCTGTTGTTGCCATCAGTTGGCATTATGTCCATGCTCACCATTGATGTGGGCAGGAGTGTGGGTGATGTGCATATCCCCCTGTACTACTGTTGTGGACAGGGTGCCACTGTTCTCGCCTATCCTGCCTGATGTACATTGCATGTATCCATGGCATGTGTGTATGAGGTGTGCTTTAACCCCAGTACAGGCTGACTTGTGTTACTGGCTCTGAGACTGCGTACATATGTGTAGACATGGTTGCAGCTGGCGTTGGTGGTTTGCATATGTCTGATTTCTAGTCATAGTCATCCTTACAGGAGGTCACCTGTGAACCTACATGTGTGCTCAGATAGAGGTGCACTTGCTTCCAAGTTGTGGTCTGCACCTATGTGTCCCTGTACAGCCACTATAGCAATCTATTATGTGCTTTGTGTCATGGCGGTGTCCACCAAGAGGGATTACTCTCTCGTTGGCAGAAGATGGTTGTACAGGTAAGGTACTGCTGATTCCATATAGCTACAGTGGATATGAAGTGTACACACTGCTGTTACAATGCATGATACTTGTGCAATTGGAACATGACCCCACAAAAGCACATGTCAACACAATCCCCACCTGTGATGTATCCTATAGCCTGCTCGGTTCAATAGGGAACATAACCTGTCCTGTGGAAACATAGAAGTTCATAGGTGTGTAATAGACTAATGGCCCTGGAGCCTTTACAAGCCCTAGCCCATGGGATTAGCCTGGCATCATGTCACCCAACCTTAGTTCCCAGTGCCTCTGTCGAGTAAAGTGACTGGAGTGATCCCTGTGGTGAATTTTCTATTTTCCATCCACTTATCAAGATTTCTCTTGAAGAGGGCCCGTGAGGTGCTCTGCTTGACATGTATGGGAAGTCTATTCCATAGCATGGGCAGTCTCTGGGCTATGAACCTGTCCCTCCAGCATATGGGAAGTAATACTTAGTACAGTAAGCCAGTTGAATGTGTGTGCACACCCTTACACTGTTCTGTTGTGTAAACACCTGCAGAGATGATTACTGCATCCATTTGTCTTGGTTTGTACTCTAACTTCATATCACATCTTCACTTGGCAATGGTTGCTCACCTTTCATGAAACAGCTTTGTTTCTTTTTAAATATAATTTTACAGGTTATGGGTCACATTTGAGGTGAGAAACATGTTGACATGACTTCCTGTAGTCTCATTGGCATACAACACACAGACCTGGCATTCCTACAGGGGTGTGTACATTTTGATATCTAATTTATATGAGTGTTGATATAGCTGTTAATGGTAGGCATGGACAGTGGGTCATAACACAGTTGTACACTTCTCTGATTACTACGTGATAAGCATGCCTACTGTAGTACCCATATCAGTGTCATGGCAATGCAACAGTCAGAAGCAGTACACATTTTATTTTGTTGTATGCACTGACAATGTGGGCATTGTCCCTTTACCTTTCCTGTATGGAAGATATCCTTCCTGTGTGTGGACAGTGTGTGAGTATTGCTGTTATATGAATTGCATACTGCTAGTTTTACAGGGTTTGTGTGTACATGTTAGTTTTTCATGGAATGCAGTCTGTCTGCATAGCTCCCAACTGTGGGCATATCCACATTATGGCCAGAGGATTAGCTGTTGTGTTTTGTCTGTTCCCCACACAGGTCTTGTCCCTGACATATCAGTGGTATTCTCTCCATTGATTGCTATCAGTACATGGCAACATTCATTTGTGTTTCTGACTTCATATTCTCGAGTAAAGGTATGTTGCAACCAATCCTGTAACACCAGCAACTTTCACAGTGTATAACAGCAATATTTCAAATATGGCCCTGTGTTTCAACCTCTGTCCTCCACCTATATACCAGGCTTTGTCCAGATGTCATGCAGTAAGAGGTTAATAGTTAATGGTCTATCATTATTTAGTGCTGACATTCCTGCTATCATTCCAGTGATGTTGTGGACTTCCACACAAGTTGTGGGGTAGGGTCCATGTATATGAGAGCTACAGCTGAACAAAACATGTGTGACCATGTACAGTCTGTAGGTCAATGTATGGAGAACACTGTTATACACCCTTATAAGACATGTTATAGGGGAGGGGTATTAATTATTTTTAACCTAGGCTGTTACAACATGTGAGGGATATCAGTAATAAGAGACAGTAAGGTATATGGCTGTACATTTTCATATGTTTCACCATGGGAACAGTGGTGGGGTAGAGCTTACTGCCTTGCACACAGTTCTGTGTGTCAGTGTGGTAGTGAAGTTTTACGTTAAGCATTGTTATGTAATGGATACATTTAAGTGTGTTTTTCACTGTTGTACTTCTTGAAGGCTTTAGCCTAGACAGCAAAGTATGTTATGTTTTGCAGATTACTGTATCATATGTTTTCTTTGAGAGTTGCATTAATCAGTTATTATGCATTTCAAACACCTAAATGCTATAAGAAACGACATAAACAACTGAAATAATACACAACTAAAATTTTATATGTATGCAAACTGAGTGTGGTATCATGTCATTTGCATTGTGTGTGGATATATGTTTCATACAATAATTCTCATTTTTAGGAAAGAATCAGACACTGGCCATTTCAAAAGGTGGCAACTGTAGGAATAATGGCTGTTTGATATGCTGTGCACCCTCTATATATACTCTCTTTATATATATCTATAAGTATTTATATATTTATATATGTATGTATCTGTAGATATATATATATCTGTGTGTGTGTGTATATATGTATCATTAGAATGTTTAGTGCTTCCACATTGTACATTGTACATTCCCTGTGGCAGACTGACTGTTCTGCATGATATGTTAGGGAAATCATTCCAATCCTTATAGCTGAGATGGCATGGTATGTTAGGGAAATCATTCCAATCCTTATAGCTGAGATGGCATGTTGGTAACTTGTTGTGGCTAGGTTGTGCAGGGTCCTGGGTTCAAGTCTTGCAAGTGTTGGTTACTTTCTTGCAAGGCAGAACAAGGACTGTTGGATACCTAGTGATTAAGGCACTTTTAAGCAGTTGTAAGCAGGTTTGTGCAGGTTTGCGCGGTGGTAAGCAATGCTAACTTCCGGTTAAATATGCTTACAGACAGTTAGCCTGAAAAGTGCTTAATTGGTGTAGGCATTGCTTAGCACCACACAAACAGGCTTAACCCACTTACTACTGTTAAAAGTGCTTACTCCCGCTTATCCCTGTGCTGATTTCTTTAAAAGAAAAGAAAAAAAGGGGTGATAAGAAAGTGGTGAAAAATGAGGCACAAAGATGAAAAGACAATAAGGAAAGTAGCTAGGGATGTGCAGGATGGGTGTAGGGAAGGTCCATAGCTGTCCATTTCTTCTACAGCAACAGCTGTGCATATATACTGAATTTGGGGGTATATTTGGACACGTAAACCCCAGAAAAGGGGTGAAGACAACAATAATGTGTTGTGAAGCCAATTAGACCAGATTTCATGTGTCCAGTGGACATGTGTGTAAAATGGACAGCTATGTATGGAGACAATTGTTTGGGGGGACATATTGCCCTTTTCTTTTTTTTTAAGGTGAGAGTGGATGTTAGGGCAGGATAGTAGGTATATTTGGGGAGGTAGGTTGGGTAGGAAGACAGACAAGACAACATACAGTGGCAGTATATACACATGTGGGGGTAAACAATTTGGATGGGGAGGGATGTTTGGAAATCGGAAGCCCATGAGCCCCCAAATGGAAACAATGGAACTGAGGTCACCACCCATGGGCAGTCACCACTGCACCTTCATGGCCCCAAAGGAGGCTCTGCTGGGGGCTGAGCAGGAGGGACAGGCTGACCCTCTAATTGTGCCATGTGGCCCTCAAGCTGGTGTAGCAGATCTCCAAACTCCTTTCGGACCTCACTATGCACCAATCTCCGGACCTGACTTTAGGTGACAGCATCCTGTCTGCACCCACTACCAGGAGGGGGACAAGTCTGATCCCCTGAGGCAGTTCCACCCAAAGGTGGTACAGGACCAGTGGATGAGCAGGTCCTGGGGTGGGTCTCAGACTTGCTGGGGTCTGGTTCCATGGACAGATGAGGTGGAAGAGGTGGGTCAGCTGGGACTGGCCTTCTCAAACATGCTATGGTGCTGCAGTTTTAAAATGTATGTGGGTTAGTAATAGTCAATACAATCCAGGATTAGTTATAACAGCATACATAGCTATTCCCATTAACCCAAAACACCAGATTTTACCACTCCTACTGCAACAGATTACTGGTACTCAAGGGAGATGATAGAAAGTGAGGTTAAATGATAATGAGACTAGTGTGTACCCTAACAGAATATGGGGTTTGTTCCCCCACCCTTCAGAATAGTAGTGCCCAATTGTAACTGCCATAAACAGTAACTCATCTATGCTATATGAACATCTTACACAGTTAGTGTGCCACACATTCTAAGGACAGTAATATAAAATTTGATCTTAAACTGTGTGTGTTAGGTAACTGAGGAATAGCAATGTACATATTTATGCAGGTGATTGTGTGATGAATAATCCCCTTTCTGTCAAGCTGCTTCGGTGACTCAAAGGACTAAGGCAGTCAGTTTATGTGCTGATGTTCAGGGTTCGTGTTACTCAGATATTTTGGATGTGAACTAGTAATAAGTTGTGTTTTACAAGCTGTGAGCCTGTGTGTGGTATATTAGTAACCTCTTTCTCATATTAATTCTACATTTGCATACTGCACCGCATGTCTACAGCCTATGCCAGTTTGCATGAAGTGCAGTAGTGCAGAAACAGGCACTGAGGTCAGACTGCATAACAAACAAAGTCCTGGCCTGGAGTACAGCTAGGTGTGGGCTGGATTCACAAGTTACGTAATAGTAATTCTCTGATGTAAGCAATGCTCCTTCCACTTGTGCTCTGCTTAGCAACGAGCAAACAGGTCCAAAAAAAATGCCAGCGCACATGCCAGTACACTTAGTTAAGCAGAGCGCAAATCTGTCGCTCTTCGCACAATGTCTTTTCAGAAATAAATATATTCATATATACATATAATACACACACACATATATATACATTTATATATTTATATATATATATATATATATATATATGTGTGGTGTAGATCCTGTGTTGTCCATTACATTACTTGGATAGAAGGAAGTTTCTTTGCTCACCAGTGGGAGTGGGGAGCCTTGAGCAGCCTACCTGTCCCTGTAGTAAGTGACCTCAGCACAAGAGCTGTAGTAATTGGTTGTTTTGGACCATTTCTAGCTCTTTTGTAGTTCCCTGTTTAAAATCCACCTCTGGGCATTTTTTTCTGGCTATACTACTCAGACAAGCTCCTCGTGGTCCTGCAGAGTGGTCCTAGCTACAGAGAACTCAGAAAAGCGACTACTTTCTGGATTTAAGTATCTTTGCTGTTTTTTTTGCTTGGAAAAGCTTCCCTAGCTTACCCTTAACAAGCTTAAACTGTCTTTTTAGCTGTTTGCTGCATTATTTTAAAATCTGCAAATAAAGTTACTTTTTAGTCGCATTTGATCGAAAGTTTGTTTGTTTGTTTGTTTGTTTAATTTAACTGTTGAGGCTGCCCACTAAAGTGTGCTAGCCTGTGTAACTGATTTATCACTGTTTCTGCATTTTCTGTGTGTTTCTATCAAAAAAACAAAAAACAAAAAAAATAATCCTTGTTTTCCCACCTCTCCTCGACTAGTTTAGACCAGTTTACAGGCATTGCTGTATTCTGGGCTGTGGTGTAGTTCCTGTGTTGTCCATTACCTTACTTGGATAGAAGGAAGTTTCTTTGCTCACCAGTGGGAGTGGGGAGCCTTGAGCAGCCTACCTGTCCCTGTAGGAAGTGACCTCAGCACAAGAACTGTAGTAATTGGTTGTTTTGGACCATTTCTAGCTCTTTTGTAGTTCCCTGTTTAAAATCCGCGTTTGCATGGCTTTGTGCGGTTGTGCGCATAGCGCAGTGCCGGTTAAACAAGGTTAAACTTCTTCTGGCTCCGCCAAGTCTGCTCTTCAAATTTTCCCTTAAGGAAGCTCTACTCTTAGTATAATCAGACTACTCGCTATATTATAAGCCTAGCACTTGTTCTCAAAACTTCTCTACTAAGTAAGCACTCTCGTACTAAGTAAGCACTACATCCACCTTCCACCCCTGTGAATATCCACTTCCCTTAAAGGCACACCACTCCCTTATACTGTTCTAGCATGTCTGGGTATCTTGAGACAATGCTACAATTGTCTCATGTACACAGACAACCCTCTCCTCCTCCCATCAAACACAAATACATGTGAGAGATGCAACTATATAGCCAAACTGGAGGCTGAACTCTCTCAACTCAGGGCTGGCATGACCAGACAGGAGGAGATGGTAACCACACACACAACAAACCCAGTCCCACATAGACCTACCACAACTGCAAACCAAACACATAAAAACACAAAGACATACTTGGAGGCTCTAATAAAAAACTTACCAAAACAACAGAGGCTCCCAAAGCTGAGATGGCATGTTGGTAACTTGTTGTGGCTAGGTTGTGCAGGGTCCTGGGTTCAAGATTTGCAAGTGTTGGTTACTTTCTTGCAAGGTAGAACAAGGACTGTTGGATACCTAGTGATTAAGGCACTTTTAAGCAATTGTAAGCAGGTTTGTGCAGGTTTGCGTGGTGGTAAGCAATGCTAACTTCCGGTTAAATATGCTTACAGTTAGCCTGAAAAGTGCTTAATTGGTGTAGGCATTGCTTAGCACCACACAAACAGGCTTAACCCACTTACTACTGTTAAAAGTGCTTACTCCCGCTTATCCCTGTGCTGATTTCTTTAAAAGAAAAGAAAAAAAGGGGTGATAAGAAAGTGGTGAAAAATGAGGCACAAAGATGAAAAGACAATAAGGAAAGTAGCTAGGGATGTGCAGGATGGGTGTAGGGAAGGTCCATAGCTGTCCATTTCTTCTACAGCAACAGCTGTGCATATATATTGAATTTGGGGGTATATTTGGACACGTAAACCCCAGAAAAAGGGGTGAAGACAACAATAATGTGTTGTGAAGCCAATTAGACCAGATTTCATGTGTCCAGTGGACACGTGTGTAAAATGGACAGCTATGTATGGAGACAATTGTTTGGGGGGACAGATTGCCCTTTTCTTTTTTTTTAAGGTGAGAGAGGATGTTGGGGCAGGATAGTAGGTATATTTGGGGAGGTAGGTTGGGTAGGAAGACAGACAAGACAACATACAGTAGCAGTATATACACATGTGGGGGGTAAACAATTTGGATGGGGAGGGATGTTTGGAAATCGGAAGCCCATGAGCCCCCAAATGGAAACAATGGAACTGAGGTCACCACCCATGGGCAGTCACCACTGCACCTTCATGGCCCCAAAGGTGGCTCTGCTGGGGGCTGAGCAGGAGGGACAGGCTGACCCTCTAATTGTGCCACGCGGGCTTCAAGCTGGTGTAGAAGATCTCCAAACTCCTTTCGGACCTCACTATGCACCAATCTCTGGACCTGACTTCAGGTGACAGCATCCTGTCTGCACCCACTACCAGGAGGGGGACAAGCCTGATCCCCTGAGGCAGTTCCACCCAAAGGTGGTACAGGACCAGTGGATGAGCAGGTCCCGGGGTGGGTCTCAGACGTGCTGGGGTCTGGTTCCATGGACAGATGAGGTGGGAGAGGTGGGTCAGCTGGGACTGGCCTTCTCAAACGTGCTATGGTGTTGCAGTTTTAAAATGTATGTGGGTTAGTAATAGTCAATACAATCCAGGATTAGTTATAACAGCATACATAGATATTCCCATTAACCCAAAACACCAGATTTTACCACTCCTACTGCAACAGATTACTGGTACTCAAGGGAGATGATAGAAAGTGAGGTTAAATGATAATGAGACTAGTGTGTACCCTAACAGAATATGGGGTTTGTTCCCCCACCCTTCAGAATAGTAGTGCCCAATTGTAACTGCCATAAACAGTAACTCATCTATGCTATATGAACATCTTACACAGTTAGTGTGCCACACATTCTAAGGACAGTAATATAGAATTTGATCTTAAACTGTATGTGTTAGGTAAATGAGGAATAGCAATGTACTGTATTTATGCAGGTGATTGTGTGATGAATAATCCCCTTTCTGTCAAGCTGCTTCTGTGCCTCAAAGGACTAAGGCAGTCAGCTTATGTGCTGATGTTCAGGGTTCGAGTTACTCAGATATTTTGGATGTGAATTAGTAATAAGTTGTGTTTTACAAGCTGTGAGCCTGTGTGTAGTATATTAGTAACCTCTTTCTCATATTAATTCTACATTTGCATACTGCACCGCATGTCTACAGCCTATGCCAGTTTGCATGAAGCGCAGTAGTGCAGAAACAGGCACTGAGGTCAGACTGCATAACAAACAAAGTCCTGGCCTGGAGTACAGCTAGGTGTGGGCTGGATTCACAAGTTACGTAATAGTAATTCTCTGATGTAAGCAATGCTCCTTCCACTTGTGCTCTGCTTAGCAACGTGCAAACAGGTCCAAAAAAAAATGCCAGCGCACATGCCAGTACACTTAGTTAAGCAGAGCGCAAATCTGTCGCACTTCGCACAATGTCTTTTCAGAAATAAATATATTCATATATACATATAATACACACACACATATATATATATTTATATATATATATATATATATATATATATGTATATATATATGTGTATATATATATATATATATATATATGTATATATGTATATATATATATATATATATATGTATATATATATATATATATATATATATATATAAATATATATAACTATATATATATATGTATTTATATATATATATATATATATGTGTGTATGTGTCTATATATATATATGTATATATATATATATATATATATATATATATATATATATATATATATATATATATATATATATATATATATAGGTTCACTTATATCTCAAAATACTGAAATCTCAAATTTCAATATTTTTAGACCAGAATGTTGAAAGTGTACTTTTTCGAAAGTGCAGTTTGTCGAATCTCAGTTTACCGAATGCGGGATAGGTTTAGTTTCATGTGTACTGTATTGTGTACTGTCTCTTTAAGGATATCGTGGTATGGAGGATGATGCTCGTTTATGTCCGGGGATTCAGGTAGGTGTTGAATTTTTAAGGGTTTGGTTAGAAGTTTTTTTGGCTTACATTTTTGTGGGGAGTTTTAGGGCTAGGTTGGGGGTAGGTAGGTGAAGATGATGTGTGTGGGTGTTGTATGTGGTGATTTTTGTACATGTGTAGTATGTGTGCATATTATTGAGTGTAAATATGACTGCTTGCAATGGCAGTGTAGGGCAGGTAAGAGTAGGTTTGTGTTATTTTATGTTTTTTCAAGTTAATTGTGACCTCAGAGTTGGTATATATAACTAGCGGGGGCATGGGATGTGCAAGGGGCTTGCTCCCCTGCATAAATGTCTGTTCATGTAAGTTTGTTGAGTTATGTAGTGTTTCTGTGTGTTTTTTTGGGGGAGGTTTGGATTTTGTTTGTGTTTATTACTTTATAATATTCTAAGTTTCGTGATTTTGGAGTTTTGATGTTGTGAGGTGTTTGTATTCTGGTCTCAAAATACTGAAATTAGAAATACGGATGTAGTGCCCTACATACCAAAATCATAGAGAGGAAAGCTGCACTAAGCCACAGATAATGTTGGACAAAAGACCAAAAGTAAGGGGCTTACAGAATGTGGAAATGCATAGAATAACATGTGTTGCATTTGGAGGACTATTGGGAAGTCTGAAGGTTATATTTCTGGCAGTCTTCTCTCATTTCATGCTTAAATAATGATGCCACATTTGACAGTAAACCACAGTTTAGTGTGAAACACACATAATTATGAGTCAAACCTGTGGACTTGCTGCAAACATCTGGACAATGGAGAGTTATAGTGCCCTAGTATTCAAGACCACATGTCTCCCTAAGGCTGCATGTAGAAACACTGAAAATGTATGACACAGTATAAGAATATGTACATATATTGTGAAGTCATCTCTTTATATCTACACCAGCAGCAACACCCACATTTACTGCAGGCCCCTGTTGTGTGCTCACTCATGGACAGGGAAAATTGATTGTGGCCACAGGCTTTCCCATGCAAATGCAAACAGACATATATGCTCAAAATGGGTACTGTTGTCACATAGCTAGGCTACTAAACAGTTATCTGATTGCTAGGCTACTAGGCGTGGATGGCAGTAAGAAACAATGTGACTCTGCAGGCCTCCCAAAATGTTCATCACAGGGCTTGGCTAGGTCCTCTAGGATTAGCTCACCTGCAGTCATTTATAAAGCACACTAGAGCCGTGGTACATGCTTATGTACTGTATTCTGCAGCTTGTAAAACTTGATAGGTATGGGTTCTAATCTCATTCCACCCCACGTGTGTGTGTGTGTGTGTGTGTGTGTGTGTGTGTGTGTGTGTGTGTGTGTGTGTGCATGCATCTCCCTAAAGAACAAGTGTGAATCCCGCACTGACTTTCAAACTAGCATGGGTCTGTACTGTTTTGGGCCTTCTAACTGATAGAGGCCTCCAAACTCTTGTCCAGCAAACATCCTGCTGATGTCATCTACTATAAGATTACCTAAAGTCATCCTACTATCAGACTTCAGCTTTGGCATGTGTATTAAGTACTGTGTTCTATAGTCTGTGAAACTAGAAAGGTATGGATTCTAATCTCACTCTAACCACTTGGTGTGTACATGTTTTAGGGCCTTCCAGCTGATGCAGGCCTCCAAACTCCTGTCCTGCCTGCTGATGCAGGCCTCCAAACTCCTGTCCTGCACAAGTCATGTTGATGTCATCTACTATAAGATTACCTAAAGTCACATTAGTGTTAGACTTGAGCCATGGTGTGTGCATTAAGTACTGTATTCTATAGTCTGTAAAACTAGAGAAGTAGGCTTTTTTTAATCCAAGTCCAGCCCAGTTTGTATGCACATATGTGTGTATGCATCTCCCTAAAGAACAAGTGTGAATTCCAAACTGGCAGGGGTTTGCACTGTTTTTGGGCCTTCTAGTTGATGCAGTCCTCCAAACTCTTGTCCTGCACAAGGCCTGCTGATGTCATCTACGATAAGAGTTCCTAGAGTCACATTAATGTCAGACTTGAGCTGTAGCATATGCAATAAGTACTGCATTTTGTAATCTATAAACTTAGATAGGTAGAGGATCTATTCTCACTAGAGCCAACTTGGTGTGTGTGTGTGTGTGTGTGTGTGTGTGTGTGTGTGTGTGTGTGTGTGTGTGTGTGTGTGTGTGTGTGTGTGTGTGTGTGTGTGTGTGTGTGTGTGTGTGTGTGTGTGTGTGTGTGTGTGTGTGTGTGTGTGTGTGTGTGTATGCATCTCCCTAAAGAACAAGTGTGAATCCCACACTGACTTTCAAACTAGCATGGGTCTGTACTGTTTTGAGCCTTCTAGCTGATAGAGGCCTCCAAACTCTTGTCCAGCAAACATCCTGCTGATGTCATCTACTATAAAATTACCTAAAGTCATCCTACTGTCAGACTTCAGCTGTGGCATGTGTATTAAGTACTGTGTTCTGTAGTCTGTGAAACTAGAAAGGTATGGATTCTAATCTCACTCTAACCACTTGATGTTTACATGTTTTAGGGCCTTCCAGCTGATGCAGGCCTCCAAACTCCTGTCCTGCCTGCTGATGCAGGCCTCCAAACTCCTGTCCTGCACAAGTCATGCTGATGTCATCTACTATAAGATTACCTAAAGTCACATTAGTGTTAGACGAGCCATGGTGTGTGCATTAAGTACTGTATTCTATAGTCTGTAAAACTAGAGAAGTAGGCTTTTTTTAATCCCAGTCCAGCCCAGTTGGTATGCACATATGTGTGTATGCATCTCCCTAAAGAACAAGTGTGAATTCCAAACTGGCAGGGGTTTGCACTGTTTTTGGGCCTTCTAGTTGATGCAGTCCACCAAACTCTTGTCCTGGACAAGGCCTGCTGATATCATCTACGATAAGAGTTCCTAGAGTCACATTAATGTCAGACTTAAGCTGTAGCATATGCAATAAGTACTGCATTTTGTAATCTGTAAACTTAGATAGGTAGGGGATCTATTCTCACTAGAGCCAACTTGGTGTGTGTGTGTGTGTGTGTGTGGGTGTGTGTGTGTGTGTGTGTGTGTGTGTGTGTGTGTGTGTGTGTGTGTGTGTGTGTGTGTGTGTGTGTGTGTGTGCTGTTCAGTATTCTAAAAACATAGATTGATACCAATCCTAGTCTCACTGCAGCCAACTTGCTTGGTGCGTGTGGATGTTAGGCAGTGCATTTTACATCAGCCTATGGGACACTGTCCACGTTTCTTCAACAGGCACTGCTAATGTCATCAGCAATAGATTATTGCTTGTGTATACATCAAAAAAGGCCATGGTTATGCAGTGGCCTGACAAATGTGTACATGTAGGAAGTTATTAAGTTTATGGTGTTATTCTAAAACAGTACCTGACAGCATGGGATAACATGGCGGATTGAGTACGCTGCTTTGGCAGACACATGGCACTTGCCTGTACCATAATCCTGTTATTAGGCATGGTCACAAGAGCAGACTTACAAATGTGACAATATACAACTCCAGCAAAGTAAGGGTCATGCTGTTAAACCCTTGGGGTTCACACCGTAAAACACACTCTCTGTAGGCACACTCTGCAGTGAAGATGTGGGTGCCTGTGCATGCTTGGAAAACTTGCTCAAGTTTGCAATAAGTACTTTGGCCTAGCAAGGCTACAATGCCTTTCATCAACCAGACAGCAAATGGAAGTTGTGTGAACTAATGTTCGACTACAGTTACATGTTCCAGGAACCTAAATGTACAGTATGACATATATAGGATATGCTGGAGGGACAGGAACATCACTCAAAGGCTGACACTCCTCTGCAGTAGGCCTCACATCCAGTCAAGCAGAGCATCTCCATTACCCTGTTGAAGGGTGCTGCATGAATTGCTGTGAAAAGGTTATGTAACATGGATCACTGTCACTGTGGCCCTTGATAGACAAACCTTGGGCATCTATGACATCTGACATCGAACATCATATTGTGATGCGACTGCAATGCTCCTAATCACCATAAGATCACTATCTTAGTCACATCCTGTACACCTCAGAACTCAAGGCAAAATGCAAGCAAAAATAAACAGACTTGTCTGGTTGCTATTCAAGGCATCTACTTGGAAAAGTCTACAAGTCTATAGACCCTTGCATCCTCTGGGACAAGACTGTGCCTCACCAAACAGGCTGTGGTCTGTTTCATATTTTGGGATTCTTGCTAACATTTTCCTTCTGGTGAGAGAAGAAGCAAAGGAGCATTGTAGCCCAACAGAGTGAAGCAGTGGTGAGACCAGCAATAGTAATAGCCAGGCAGTAGCCATTCATGCAACTCTCCTCTTTTCATCATTCTTGACAAGTTAATTCTTTACTTTCAGAAAGTGCTGCTTGATTTGTTTCTACCATCAGAATATCTGCCTAAATACTTCATCATTTAATGTTCAGGGTCTATGTATTAGTTTCCCCTCAAGTGTTTGGCAGTGCTGTGTCCAGATTCAGACACATTGAGTGAAAATTTTCCTGTAAAAACATAATTGGATTTTCTCCAATACCTAGTTGCATATAGGACAACTAGGTTACAGTGACAAGCACTGTCCCCATAGTTGCAAAATGGATACTCCTGACACTGATTAATATTCACACTGCAACTGTCTAATCAATAAAAATGGTCTGTTGCCATGGATATGAACTTTTCCTTTGTTTCCATTACCACCTTGGGGGATATGGGTTTCCTGAGGCAATGTAGAAATTGGCTCATGTTTACTGACAACCAGTTCATTCTCAAACAAACTGATATGGTATGTGAGAGATGAATGTACACAATGTCAGAGGAGGCAAGGCTCTCACATAAAAGTACTCCTAACATCAATAAGGTTGTCAGCAGTACACATGCTGCACCCATCACACACAATTCAAAGCAGACATATGCTGAGGCAATTAAATGTAACCTTCCTAAACCATGAAGACCTCCTAGATGAAGTACACATAACAAATACCCTCAGCAGCCCCAAATGCACTCTTTCCAAACAACACCCACATCAACACATAGAGCTACATCTCATGGAGCCTCTACCTCTAAGCCCATAAGGTAAACCACCACCCAATCCAACAATCTAGTCATTGGAGACTCCATCATGAGACACACTACTGTCCCTCTCGCCAGGCTGAGTAATTAGAAAGTCATGGTTAGTTGCTTATCAGGGGCTATGATCCACTACATTATGTATGCACTCATGTCATTGGACCACAAGTACCGATACGACTCAGTCATAGTCCATGTGGTAGGAAATGACCTGAGACATACTTCCCTAGGCTATATGAAGAGAGACATCATGGAGCTCTTGAAATATGCATCTCAGGCCGATGTGAACCTAGCATTGAGCAGCGTGTTACCTTCTCCAAGGATGATGCCACAATATGAAAAAAGATGACTGACTTTAATAATTGGCTTAGTTTCTAGTGTCATTCAAAGGGGGTGCAATATTTGTCATCATGGAAGGAGATAGTCAACAGACCATGCTGCTTTGCCAGCGATGGTCTGCACCTCTCCCCTCTGTCTTCCGCATAATTAATTTTTTAGGCAATGCCAAATTGAAAGTACATCTGACATAGCAAATCAAAGGTAATACTGACCAATGCTAGGAGTCTAAATAAAAAACTCCACTCTCTAGAAGCTCTCTTCACCCTACAAAATGCTGATGTCTGTGTGGTCACTGAGACATAGTTTAAAGTCACAGACAGTACACCAACAGTGCAAGGTTATAATGCCTTCCACACATTTAGACCAGCTACTTCACAAACAGGGACTAAAGGTGGAGGTGTCTCTATTTACATCAAAAATAAATATACTTCAAGGCTGGTCAAACAGGGCAATGCACTTGAGGTGCACCATGTTCAAATCACCATAGGCAAAAAAAGCCAATACTACTTCCTTGCAAAGTATAGGCCCCCCCTTTATGACCCAGGAAACTCATACCATGTATGTAAACTTATTAGAAACACTAACCATCCTACCCAATACCATAGTCATGGGTGACTTTAATTACCCCACTATTAACTGGGAATCCTATATGACACCAAACAACAGGCATATAGATTCCTGAATTTTGTAAACACAAACTCCCTGACCAGATAGTCAACACACCAATCAGGGGTGCAACCATACTGGATATGGTCTTCACTAATATGGGAGAGTACTGCATATCCCCTACTGTAATGTCTTCCCTGGTAAGGTCAGACCACAAAATGTTGATGTTGATGATGTGATGTCTGATGTAAAAATAAAACCTGGACCCCTAGCTAAACCTGGAATATTCAGGAACTACACTAAGGCTAACCTTCTGCTATTAAGTGATAACCTGGCAAGAGTTCAAGCTCCCATAAACCCTGAGAACACTGCTGCCTATGAAGAATTGTTCACAGAAACCCTGTACAAGTATGAGGCAGCTGTACCCACCAGGAAGAAGTACAGAACTAACTCAAAAAACAAGCCACCCTGGTGTAATCACAAAATCAATAGGCTGTATAACAAAGGGAAGGAAATCATGGCAAAACTTAAGAGGTGCAGCACCGATCAGGATAAAAGCACTCTCATGAAACTAAACATCTCAGAGGACAAATAAAGTCTACCAAAGCCATAGTTGAGGTAATGTTGGCCTCCCAGGCCAAGGACAACCACAAAGCATTCTGTAGCTATGTTCTCAACCTCAAAGGCAATACACAATTGTGTGCAGAGCTCATTGTAAATGGTGCCGTCTATAATGAGCCAGAACATATGGGAAAACTTCTAGCTGATAAATTCAGCTTCAACATTACCTCTCTCTTCCCCTAAACTTTCCCCTGGAAATATCATCAAATATAACTTCCCCTTCTATCACTATGGAAAGGTTGATAATGCTCTCTATAAGACCAAGAACTCAGCATCAACAGGCCCATACAATATCCCAAAATGCCTTCTAAATAGCATGAAACGTGACCTTTCAGGGCCTCTGGAACTACTATTTAACTGCAGTCTCCAAACAGGCTTCGTGCCTCATTTTCTGTGTGTTTCTATCAAAAAAACAAAAAAACAAAAAAAAATCCTTGTTTTCCCGCCTCTCCTCGACTAGTTTAGACCAGTTTACAGGCATTGCTGTATTCTGGGCTGTGGTGTAGTTCCTGTGTTGTCCATTACATTACTTGGATAGAAGGAAGTTTCTTTGCTCACCAGTGGGAGTGGGGAGCCTTGAGCAGCCTACCTGTCCCTGTAGGAAGTGACCTCAGCACAAGAGCTGTAGTAATTGGTTGTTTTGGACCATTTCTAGCTCTTTTGTAGTTCCCTGTTTAAAATCTGCCTCTGGGCGTTTTTTTCTGGCTATACTACTCAGACAAGCTCCTCGTGGTCCTGCAGAGTGGTCCTAGCTACAGAGAACTCAGAAAAGCGACTACTTTCTGGATTTAAGTATCTTTGCTGTTTTTTTTTTTGCTTGGAATAGCTTCTCTAGCTTACCCTTAACAAGCTTAAACTGTTTTTTTAGCTGTTTGCTGCATTATTTTAAAATCTGCAGTTAAAGTTACTTTTTAGTCGAATTTGATCGAAAGTTTGTTTGTTTGTTTAATTTAACTGTTGAGGCTGCCCACTAAAGTGTGCTAGCCTGTGTAACTGATTTATCACTGTTTCTGCATTTTCTGTGTGTTTCTATAAAAAAAAAAATAATAATCCTTGTTTTCCCGCCTCTCCTCAACTAGTTTAGACCAGTTTACAGGCATTGCTGTATTCTGGGCTGTGGTGTAGTTCCTGTGTTGTCCATTACCTTACTTGGATAGAAGGAAGTTTCTTTGCTCACCAGTGGGAGTGGGGAGCTTTGAGCAGCCTACCTGTCCCTGTAGGAAGTGACCTCAGCACAAGAGCTGTAGTAATTGGTTGTTTTGGACCATTTCTAGCTCTTTTGTAGTTCCCTGTTTAAAATCCGCGTTTGCACGGCTTTGCTTGTGGTTGTGCGATAGCGCACCGGTTAAACAAGGTTAAACTTCTTCTGGCTCCGCCAAGTCTGCTCTTCAAATTTTCCCTTAAGGAAGCTCTACTCTTAGTATAATCAGACTACTTGCTATATTATAAGCCTAGCACTTGTTCTCAAAACTTCTCTACTAAGTAAGCACTCTCGTACTAAGTAAGCACTACATCCACCTTCCACCCCTGTGAATATCCACTTCCCTTAAAGGCACAACACTCCCTTATACTGTTCTAGCATGTTGAGTGGTAGATTGCTGGCGTCCTCTCCAGTTCAACTGGTTAATCTGGGTATCTTGAGATAATGCTACAATTGTCTCATGTACACAGACAACCCTCTCCTCCTCCCAACAAACACAAATACATGTGAGAGATGCAACTATATAGCCAAACTGGAGGCTGAACTCTCTCAACTCAGGGCTGGCATGACCAGACAGGAGGAGATGGTAACCACACACACAACAAACCCAGTCCCACATAGACCTACCACAACTGCAAACCAAACACATAAAAACACAAAGACATACCTGGAGGCTCTAATAAAAAACTTACCAAAACAACAGAGGCTCCCAAAGCAGACATCCAAAAATCCACCACCTCAAAACAAAACACATGCAACACATACTTCAATAAATCAGTGTGTCAACCAATCACAGCCCTTAAGGCCAAACACCATGCCTGATACACTAGTAATAGGTGACTCTATAGTCAGACACACTGATGTCCTGCTTACCAGGCTGAACAAGGAGAGGGTGACTGTGAGTTGCCTATCAGGAGCTAGGATCCACCACATAACACACGCACTCAGGTCACTCCAAAGCAAGTACAAATATGACTCCGTCATTGTCCATGCTGGCGTGAATGACCTGAGACGTACCTCCCTGGACTACATGAAAAGAGACATAGAGGAGCTCTCTGATGATGTAGCCCAGGCTGGTATGACCCTGACCCTGAGCAGCATCTTGCCCTCACCAAGAATGATGCCACAATACAAAGACAAGATGATCAGCTTTAATAATTGGCTCAAGTACTGGTGTCATTCTAAGGGGATCCAATGTCTGTCTGCCTGGGATGACATGTTGGACAAGCCACGCGGCTTCGCAAGGGATGGCTTGCACCTGTCACCACTGGGCTTCCAGATATTGGCCAAGGCTCTTGCCACCCCCATAGTGCCTTTTAGGCAAGGTTCAAAAGACAAACCCACCTCCTTAGAAAACAAAATGAAAAAAACTAAGGGTAATGCTGCTCAATGCCAGAAGTCTAAATCTCAAGATGCAAGCACTCGATGCACTCCTCAGTATGGAGAACATCGACGTCTGTGCAGTAACTGAAACCTGGTTCAAGGCTCCTGAGAGCACCCCAGCTACCAGGCTATACCTTATCATGCTTTTCGCCCCAAAACCTGGGCGAACCACAAAGGAGGGGAGTGTCCATATTCATCAAGGACACCCACACCTCCAGGTTAGTAGCAACACATGAAGCATCAGAGACCATACAGGTGCAACTAACCATAGGCAAAACTGCTATACAACTGGTAGCATGTTACAGACTACCCTCCCAATCTCAGGAACCCCACTTAGCCTTCCTGAAGACATTGGAGGATATGAATGTATCACAAAATACCATCATACTGGGAGACTTCAACTACCCAAACATAGATTGGGCACATTATTCTAGCCCTAACACCCTAGTCCAAAGGTTCCTGGAATTCATAAATTCAAATGCACTGGAACAACTAGTCACCTCTCCCACTAGGGGAGATAATATACTAGACCTGATCATCACAAACATTGGGACAAAATGCTCCACACCGGAGGTATACCCCTCACTAGTGAGATCTGACCACAAACTAATCACCCTGGATATACATATCCCACCTCCACCCCCAGCACAAAAGACCACAGTGAAAAACTTCTCAAAAGCAGACTTCACTCTTCTTAAGACTGAGATGGTATCATTTAAGCCCACTGGGCCAGTGGATACCACATCCCACAATGCCGAATCCTTCACAAATGCTTTCTATGGACATCTCCAAGAATGCATGGATCATGCAATCCCAAATAAATCCAAGTCCCTCTCCACCAAAGGCAAGCGTCCTGTCTGGTGGACTTCAGCCATTAACAAATTGTATAACAAAAGAAGGAAGCTACTGCACGACAGAGCAAAATCCCATAAAGAGAAGACATATCTGATCAACATTAGCAGAAAACTACATTCTCTCATAAAAACATCCAAGGCCAACTTTGAGAGAAAAATCGCTAAGGACACTAAAGATAACCACAAAGCCTTCTTCAGCTATGTTAGAAACCTGGACAGAAATCCTCAGATATGCTCAGAGTTAGTTCACAACAACAAAAAATACACTGAACCCACAGATATTGCCAACATTCTGGCTGACAGATTCAGTGCAAATTTCTCCCCTCCCTCACCCCCAAAAGAAGAAATACTTATCCCAGCTGAATGTAATCTCCCTGTCATCTCAGATGTCCAAGTGAGAACTGCCCTCAACAAAGCTAAAAACACAGCATCAATGGGACCTGATGGTATCCCGGGTTGCGTGCTACGTGTACTCCAAGAGGAGCTAAACCCGCACATAAAAATACTATTTAACCTTAGCCTTACTA
The DNA here is from genome assembly GCF_019279795.1 of Protopterus annectens. Taxonomy (NCBI): domain Eukaryota; kingdom Metazoa; phylum Chordata; order Ceratodontiformes; family Protopteridae; genus Protopterus; species Protopterus annectens. The sequence goes on along the minus strand of NC_056725.1, from coordinate 758,836,670 downwards.
CAGGATATGTACCTGAACACTGGCGTACAGCAACAGTGATCCCACTCCACAAAGGGGGTACCTCTACAGACCCTGGGAACTACCGCCCCATAAGCTTAACCAGCCTGGTCTGCAAAGCTATGGAAAGAATCATTATGGAACTCATAACAGAGACATAGGGGACCTACAGACACTTGACCCCACCCAGTTCGGCTTTGTAAAGGGCAGATCCTGCCTTTTGAACCTGGTTGACTTTTTCGAAACAGTCACTAGAGCCATTGATGAGGGCAAAGCAGTCCATACAGCCTACCTGGACTTGGCTAAGGCCTTCGACACAATACCCCACTCAGGCATCATAGATAAGCTCACCAGCTTAAACGTAAACCCTTATGTCACTAGATGGGTTGCAAACTGGCTAAAGGAAAGAACCCATAAAGTTAAAATCGCTGGAGCAATGTCAGACTCAAAGTCAGTCACAAGTGGTGTCCCACAGGGATCTGTCCTGGGACCCCTCTTGTTTGGCATTTATTTCTCAGATGTTAAAGCAAACATGAGAGGGCTGTGGCTGACAAAGTTCGCAGATGACTGCAAACTAGGCGCCATAGTCGATACACCAGCGGACACATACATCCTACAAAAAGGCCTCACAGAAACGGACAACTGGTGCCGGAGTCACGGCCTTAAACTAAATGCCAAAAAATGTATAGTCATCCCCTTTGGGAAAAACAAAGTACCCACAAATTATCACATAGACAGCAACCCACTGAGTACAGAAAAAGTAATCAGAGACCTAGGGACCCAAGTCGACAGCGACCTCTCATTTGACACCCACGTTGCCAAAGTGGTTAGAAAAACATTCTACCTTGCACACCTCATCATGAAGGGATTCACATCCAGATCCAAGGATGTCATTGTACCCTATACTCCTCCCTCATCAGACCCATGATTGAGTACAATGCCCCATTTGGTATGTACCTCACCCGGCATTTGCAACAGCTGGAGAGACCACAAAAGTACCTCACCAAGAGGATCAAGGGTCTCCAACATATGTCTTATTCTGCCAGACTAAAGAAACTCCAGCTCTATTCAGTAGCATACCGCCTGCTCAGAGGTGATCTCTGCCTGACATACAAGGCCATGTCCAATCAGGATCTGATGGACATGCTCCACCTCAAAAAATCCAAATCCATCAGGACTACGAGAGCTAAAGACTTAAACCTTGGCACAAGTATGAATAGGACATGCTGGAGGGATAGATTCATAACCCAGAGGCTTCCCATGCTTTGGAACAAGATCCCAGTTCATGTTAGGCAGAGCCCCTCACTGACTCTCTTCAAGAGAAATCTTGATGAGTGGATGGGAGATCGTAAGTTTACCCCAGGGGTCACATCTGTGTCACTGCTAGACAGGAGCACAGTAAACTAATTCTATTATATAAGGGGGCCTTCATTGTGTCACTACTAGACAGAGGCACAGTATTCTAAATCTATTCTGTGCATTTTTGTGCATTTTTGTACCATTTCATGGGGTGGCGAAAGCCACATCACTATGGCTAGGCTTACAAATGCTCCAGGGCAGATAGCCTAGTACTAAACTATGAAACTATGAAACAGAAGCAGTCATCCCTCTGCACAAAAGTGGGCCATTTACAGACCCTGGAAACTACAGACCCATAAGTCTCACAAGTCTTATATGTAAAGCCAAGGAAAGAATTATCATTGAAATGATCAGTAGAGCTATAGTAAACCTCCAGAAACTGGACCCAACCCAGTTTGGTTTCCTCAAGGACAGATCATGCCTACTCAACCTGATGGACTTCTTTGAGGAGGTAACCAAAGCAATGGATGAGGGAAAATGGTTCACACTGCCTACCTTGACCTGGCCAAGGCATTTCACACAATCCTCTACTCAGACATTGTAAACAAGCTCAAGTGATTAGGCACAAACTCATATGTCACCCAGTGGATAGCCAATTGGCTCACAGACAGGATCCAGGAAATTAGAATTGGGGATTCCACCTCTACAAAGAGGCCAGTCACACATGGAGTCTCTCAGGCATCAGTCCTTGGACCGCTCCTTTTTGGCATTTACTTCTTTGAAGTCACGGCCAATTCCAATGGTCTCTGGCTGACAAAATTTGCAGATGATTGCAAATTAGGGGCTGTCACAGAATCCCATGCTGTCACAAATGTTCTCCAGTAGTGACTAACAGACACACACCTGCTGTCAGAGTCATGGACTAAAACTAAATGCCATGAAATGCATAATAGCATCCTCTGGGAAGTCATTCACCCCTGGTAACTATCATACTGACAACACACCTCTTAGTTTTGACCCAGTAGTCAGGGCTTAGGGACACACATAGATAGTAATCTAGCCTTTGACCATCATGTATCTAGAGTACTGAGGAAATCATTCTTTGTTGCGCAATTTATATGCTTATAAACAAAGGTATAGCATCTAAGTCAAAGGAAGTCATTGCTCCACTGTATTAGGAATTCATCAGACCTGTCATTGAGTACAATGCCCTCTTGGTATGTACCTAACCAAGCATATCCAACAATTGGAATGTTCACAGAGGTTCCTCGATAAAATAACACAGGGTGTTAGTAAAATGTCCTATGCAGACAGCCTAAAGGCCCTATTCCTGTATTCTGTCTCCTACAGGGCTTTTGGGGGAGATGTACGCCTGGCATACAGTGCACTGTCAGACCCTACTCTGATGGTCCTCCTGCATATGCATGAAACTCCTCCATCCCTCGAGAACACCAAAATAAAACTTCAAGTCGCCAAAATGTAAAAAGAACAAAATTTATTAGGTTTAAGCTTCTCCCAAGCTTTTCGTCGGTTACAATACACCAACTTCCTCAGAAAACTCCTAAGAGAAATAAAAGCGGAAACAACGTCACTCGATCACTACTCTTTAAATACCCGCACATATTATTTATAGAAGAATATACAAAATATCATTGAATACTTATAAAAACTCCTCAAAAACATTATATTAATCAGAAAAAGAACCAGATTGATTAAAAACATATAAAAATAGTAGATGTTACTTATTTGGTGAGCCAGCATGTTGTTAAATTTAATGAAGGTAAATGATGGAATTTTAATGTCACATCATGCAATGAATGCAATAAATCAGAATAAAAATAAAAGTGAAAATAAACCATCAATAACCCCTGGGTACTTTACTCATCTGATTCTACTACTGACTACAAAACAACTGCTACCGAAAGCTACTGTACAATCAAATAAAAAACTATCCTATTTGTTATTGTATGCATATTTATAATTAAAACTATTATCTATATTTTACTTGTGTATGTATGCCATAATGAAAATCAATAGGTACAATAGATACTATCTAGTTAAACTCTTAAGTTTCAATATACATGATATAGATAATCTGTCATTGATGCCTGGATAATGGCATGCATCCAGTCTAAGTTGCCAAACCAATTCTCTCCCTTCGAGGATTAATGAATCAGCTCCCCCCCTGCCATCTGATTGAACTTGGTCGATGGCTAAGAAGGAAAATGAATGTAAAGGATTTTCCTTTACATGCTTTGCTAAAGCGTTTTCCACCTTACCCTTCCTAATAGCGTATAGATGCTCGTAAATATGCTCCTGTAATTTTATGTCAGTTTTACCGACATAGAAGACTGGGCAGTGGGAACACTTAGCTATGTAGACAACTCCTGTACTAGAACAATTAAACCTACCATGTATTCTGTATTTAGACTTCCTTATAAAAAAGGACGACCCCACTGATATGTGCTTGAAATAATGGCACATATTGCATTTAGACATGCCTGCTCTTACTTCCAGGGACCTGGCCTTAGATTCCAGAATGTTTTTGAGGTTTTGACCCCTTCTGAAAACTATTTTGGGGTATTCCATACTGTTCTCCCTGAATAACCCCTCTTGCATAATGAAACTCCAGTTTTTTTGTATGATAGAAATAATGGCCTTTACATCCACATTGTAAGTTAAGATGAAGCTACAAGGATGAAACGTCTTGGCTATTGCATTGAGTGTATAGTTGTCCTCACGTGTTTCGAAAGGGTTTAAGATAGGCGCATAAAAACCTGACACCCGCTTGTTATGGACTTCACAAATTACGTCCAAAATCAGACCTGCCGGATAACCTCTTTTGAGGAAAAGACCCTCCATGAATTTACATTAGTCATAGAAGTCACTATCTCTAGTCACCATTCTTGCAGCTCTCATCAACTGGCCCTTTATGATGGATTTCTTCTGGGTAAAAGGGTGACAACTGTTGAACTGCAAGTAACTATTTGAAAAGGTTTCCTTTCGGTGAATTCTAGCTATATAGCAGTTCGAACTTGTATCTTTTGAAAGATCTACATCTAAGTATGAAATCCTGTCCCTTTCCACACTGAAGGTGAACTTCAAAAAGTCAGTGGAAGAGTTGAAATGGTTTAGGAGCTGATCCACTATTTCACCATCCCCTTTTAGGATGATAAAAATATCATCCAGGAATTGTGTATACAATAAAACCTTATCCTGGTATACATGATTCATGAATACATGTTCCCTTTCCCAGACAGCCATAACCAAATTGGCCACACTGGCACCACATGGAGATCCCATAGGTACCCCTATGTTTTGTAGGTAATACCTGTTGTTAAAAGTAACGTAATTGCTGGACAAGATAATGTCCAGCAATTCACCAACCTGCTGGATCTCCTCATTGGGTGCTCCTTTGGAACACATCATAGTGGGAATCCAATCCAGTGCCACTGAATGGGGGACTGAAGAATATAAATCCCTCACATCTATGGTCAAAAAATAACTGTCTGCACTGTAAGGGATTTGGTTGACCCTGGCCAAAAATGACCAGGAATCTTTGGAAATCTGTGGTTCACTCTCCACATATTTCTTCAAAATTGAATCTACTACCTTCGCACTGGCATAGGTAATGCTACTCCTGGCGCTAACCAGTGGACGCATAGGAGGGTCTTCAAGGTTCTTGTGAATTTTTGGTGAACCAAATATTATGGGAATCTTGGGTGCTGATATAGATATATAATTGAATAAGTTCAAGTCTATCAAATTATTAATAAACATGTCATTATAATAACCGGCGATTCTGGCAAGACCTATGTTCAACTCATTCCTAGAAATTTCCTTATACATCTCAGATCCCAAAATATCTTCCATTCTTCTTATATAATCCCAGTCATTCATCACCACCAGTCCGCCACCCTTATCAGGCTGCATTACCCTGACTGGTGCATTGCATAAAAGATCTAATAAGGCTCTTTCTTCCTTACTGAAATTGAATCTGGGTGATTGTGATGAAAAAGGGTGACTAAATAAATGGCGAATGTCTAATTCACAAATCTGCTCAAACATTTGTAATATAGGACATAAAGGTGGGTTATAAGAACTAGGGACGGTAAAAGTACCCAACTCCCTAGTACAATTACCCAACAGCAATTGCAGGTTTAACTTTCTGACAAACAACTTTAACTCTAAAATAGTTTTAGCCAAATCTGCCCATCTAGTTGGTACAAAATTGAGGCCTTTGGCTAACAACTCCACCAAATCAGTGGAAAAGTGGAAGTCAGAAAAGTTATAAATATTGAAATCCGAATCAGAATTTGTGATTATGGTACATGTCTTTGTAGTGAACCAGTCTACATCGTCCTGAATCCTAACTAGTTCCTCCTGTTTCTGGACCTGTTCCTGGTCTTCCGACCCTGATAGGAGGAATAGTGGGAGGCTGAGTTCTGAAAATTTGAATTCTCCACCTCCTGGACTGGAGGAGTAGCTTGGTATTGCAAAGCCAAATGATCACTCCATTGAACTGGTTCACTGAGGGCTGTAGCATCAACCTCCACATGTATAGAGGCACTAGGTCTTGCTCCCTCTGTAATATTAGGTCGGTCTGTTCCATCGACATGGCACACACTAGAAGCTAAAAAGTTACTTTGTGAAGGTGGGGGTTTTGGGTATGCTGTACCTTCCCCATATGCCTTAATGTTCCTTTTGAGCTTCTTGATTTTGTTGGCTGTAATTTTGTTTATGAGTTGGTCAATACTACTGAATGACCGCTCATAATCAAAACGATAATGGTGGAAGTTCAGATAGTTTTGGATTTCCACATCCAATTTGCTGATTTCTTTAGCTAGAGCATCAGTGGCCCGTTGGTAATGCCCATTAATCAACTCTAATAGTTCGAAACCATGTTTATCAAACAGATTTATTAAATCTGTATGAAATGATGAACCTTCTACCAACCCCGTAGGGTACTGCCAAGACCTAAGGCCCTTAGGTACCACTTTGACCTTTTTACATTCATTAAAGTAAGCCACTTCCAGTTTGATTTTTCTTAATTTCATCAAACTCTGGTTGAATATACTTAATTTGGATGGCAGATCGAATGATTCAGATGTACATTGCTCCTCAGTAATGGTCCCTTTGTTGTCCTGCAGGGAAAAAGGTCGATTAAGTCACGTGTTGAGATTGAATGATTCCTGGATATTGTTTATATTAGAAACAGTAGCAGAATTAAGGAGCGGTGGATCTCCTCGCATTAGACTAGTTGTCAGTATACGATCGTCCTGTATATCCACCACGGGTAGTGTTCCTGTGCCTGAAGGTTGAATAACCCCACCTAAAATATTGTTAGGAGACCCATATGAATTGCCATGCACAGACTGACTGCCAGAATGCACACCGTCCGGGCGATCCATAGAGACGTTGTTGCCATGAGAAATATCCGTAGTATTCACTACAGTATTCCATTGTATACCAACGAAGCCATCTAATCGATCCGATAAGGTATTCACCTTTTGAGTTAATAAGTCCAGAAGCTGAGTGAGACCAATGGATTCTTCCTCCAAAGGGGTTCCAGACGGGAGCAAAGGAGGAGTGTCCATCACAAACAAACCTCGTCGACAAACCAAGGAAATGTAGACACACTATAAAAGAGATGAGATGCACAAAACTCCTCCATCCCTCGAGAACACCAAAATAAAACTCCAAGCTGCCAAAATGTAAAACGAACAAAATGTATTAGGTTTAAGCTTCTCCCAAGCTTTTCATCGGTTACAATACACCAACTTCCTCAGAAAACTCCTAAGAGAAATAAAAGTGGAAACGTCACTCGATCACTACCCTTTAAATACCCGCACTTCTTATCTATAGAAGAATATACAAAATATCATTGAATACATATAAAAACTCCTCAAAAACATTATATTAATCAGAAAAAGAACCCGATTGATTAAAAACATATAAAAATAGTAGATGTTACTTATTTGGTGAGCCAGTATGTTGTTAAATTTAATGAATGTAAATGATGGAATTTTAATGTCACATCATGCAATGAATGCAAACAAGCATCTATACGCTATTAGGAAGGGTAAGGTGGAAAACGCTTTAGCAAAGCATGCAAAGGAAAATCCTTTACATTCACTTTCCTTCTTAGCCATCGACCAAGTTTGATCGGATGGCAGGGGGGGAGCTGATTCATTAATCCTCGAAGGGAGAGAATTGGTTTGGCAACTTAGACTGGATGAGTGCCATTATCCAGGCATCAATGACAGATTATACCACCCCAAAACAAGCAAGACAAAATACTACAAAAGCTTGCCAATGCTCACACCACGATTCCAGTAGAAAAAATCCAAACAGATAGTCCAAGCCAATATTTCAAACGAAAAACAATGCTGAACGCCAATGAACAAAAAATGATTAAGCCAAACAACTCTGTGTAGCTTTTCGTCAGCGCTCTGCAACAACTTCCTCAGAACCTTAAATCTCACGCCTCTACAATGGCTTACTTTAATATATTAAAAATCAGAACATGTGATCAACACATCCCCTAACTAGCAACTGTTTAAAGGCACTTCGCCCTAAAAAACTTAATTTAAATAACAACATTTTATTAAAATTAAATTAAACCTAAAACCTACAAAACATTATTACATTCAAAATCTATACTATTATAGCCGGCCGACAAAAAAAAAAAATATATATATATATATATATATATATAAATAACGGCTATCAAATACACCATTAATATCAATAATAAATGAATACAATTAAATGGAACAACCATAAAAATCATAACATAAACATTAAAAAAAATTAAAAACATGCCTTCATTTAAATGAAATTTCAACTAATTTAGTGTAAACTACCGGAACCCAAACCAAATCACATGGCAAAGATATGGATACTAATACCCTATACCCCATGGATGAGGTATACCCTAACTCTCCAAACTTCTCAATTTAAGAACACTATTTATAGATAACATGCTGTTAAGGCCAGGGAAGTGGTAAGCTTCCAATTTTAACTGCCACATTAGTTCCTTGAACTCCAATTTCAAGGATTCAGGACCCCCCCTATTTTCAAACTTAATTGGTCTATCACCATAAAGGTAAACTCATGTTCGAGGTTTTCCTTACTGTGCTTCGCCAAGGCGTTTTCCATCTTCTCTTTCTTCATGGCGCATAAATGTTCATACATACGCTCGTGTAGCTTCCTGTCCGTCTTGCCTATATAAAATACAGGACAAGACGAACATTTAGCCAGATAAACCACTTGGCTGCTTGCACAATTATATCTCCCCTTAATCAGGAACTTATTATCCCTGATCATGAAATATGTGCCTGCTTTGACAAATCTGCAATATTTGCACATATTGCATTTATACATCCTGGATCGAGAAGGTATGCTCTTGACTTTCATTTCCAAGATGTTTTTAATGTTAGGTCCTCTCCTAAAAGTCTCTTTAGGGTCGGACCCTAACTTGGAAATCCCTGTGATATCAGCTGGCAACAAGCACCAATTCTTCTTAATAACTGACACTATTTCTCTGGCATCCATATTGTAGGAGGTGATAAAACTACAATAATAAGCGCCACTAGTATGATTGGCCCAAGTATGAATGGAGATCTCTGACTTGGGATAACCCAGAATAGGTTGGAAGTAGCCATTTTCCCTCTTGGTTCGTACTTCAATGCACAATTCTACAATGAGGTTCTCCAGGTATCCTCTACACAAAAAAAGGTTCGAAATGAACTGGCACTCTTCCTGGAAGTCACTCTCCCTTGATACCATTCTGGCCACCCTGACCAGTTGGCCTTTCACTATCAATCTCTTCTGGTGGACAGGATGGTCACTATTATAATGTAAATAGGAGTTGGAAAAAGTAAACTTCCGATGAATTCTGCCTAGAAAACAACTCTGAGATCTATCCTTAAATAATTCCACATCCAGATAGGCAATCCTTTCCGTTGCAAAATTTTAAGTGAATTTTAAAAATTCAGTTGACCTGTTGAAACTTTCAACCATACATTTTGCCACAGCTTGATCGCCCTTAAGGATGATGAAAATACCATCCAAAAAGAGGGTATATAATGTAGCTTTTTCTTGAATTATGGTGTTAGAGAAAACAAATTCCCTCTCCCAATAGGCCATCACCAGATTAGCCACACTGGCCCCACAAGGCGACCCCATCGGTACTCCTATCAATTGGTGAAGCCATCGGTTATTGAATGAAAAAAAGTTACAAGTTAAAATGATATCCAAAAGTTCTCTGACCATCAAAATCTCTTGTGGAGGTGCTTGTTTAGAGGTCATGACCAATTGGATCCATTCAACTGCCACGTCATGAGGGATCGATGAATACAAATCGATAACATCGATGGTTAAGAAGTGACTATCTGCACTATAGGGGGTTGAACCAACCTTCGCCAAGAATGACCATGAATCTCTGGAAATGTGCAGTTCACAAACTACATATTTCTTTAGGATTAAATCCACAACTTTGGCCGCTGCATATGTTACACTACCTTTGGCGCTGACCAATTGACACATGGGGAGGTCCTGAATATTCTTGTGAATCTTTGGATTGCCAAACAGCACTGGTATTCTTGGTGTAAGAGAGGAAATAAAATTGAACACTTCCAAGTCAATAACCCCACTAATGAACATGTCCTCATAGTAAGAACGGACTTGAGCCATATTGACATTTTGCTCATTTCTAGATACTTCTCGATATGTTTCAGAAGCTAAAATAGCTGATATCCTGTTGTTGTAATCTTCTATGTCCATAGCAACCAAACCACCCCCCTTATGCATGAGTCTAACTGAAGAAGAACATAAAACGTCCAACAAGTCCCTTTCCCCCTTGGTGATGTTAAATGAGCTGGACGCTTCGACTTTAATAAAAAACGAATATCCAAATCACACATTTGTTCAAAAGCTCCCAAGGAGGGATGCAAAGGGGGATTATATGTACTAGGTATATGAAAAGGTTTAGTTGAAGTTGACTGGTCCCCCAACAAAAGAGATAAATTTAGCTTCCTCACGAAAAGCTTCAAGTCCAAGGTAGATCTTGCCACACAGGCCCTCCTAGTTGGAACAAAAGAAAAACTTTTGGCCAGAAAATCGACCAATACCTGTGGAAAAACAAAATGGGAATAGTTGAAAATTTTGAAATCCATCCCCGTATTGAATATTACATCATATGAGGGGTGATCTGGAGATGGACATTCATTCATATTCCCAATTAATTTCTCCTGGTCTTGTACCTGTTTCTGGTCCTCCGGTTCAATGACTGTTGTGGAGATGAGGCTTTATCCTGAAAATTTGCCCCTTCAGTTTCGGATATTTGATTGGCTTGATTAGCTTGAGAAACTGAATGGTCTCTCCTCCTGTTCAAGTTTTCATGATCTATACCCCTAGCAGGGTCTCTGATCTCCTGGTCCTGATGTTGAATTTGTGGCCTAGATTCAAAGGACTCGTTCAAGGGGCCAGATGCTCGAACAAGATGCCCCTTAAAATTGCCTTGCTATTTAGGAGGCTTAGGATAAGCCACCCCATCCTTGTATGCCTTAATATCTCTTTGGAGTTTCTTAATCTTGGTCGAAGTAATTTTAGATATATGTTGATCAATGCTGGTATAAATCCGCTCATAGTCATATCTATATCTTGGGAAGTTAATATCCAACTTAATCACCTCGTCCAAGGTAGATATTTCTCTTGTCAGGTTATTAATTGCTTCTTGGTAATGGGTACTAATTAAATTTAGAAGTTCAGACCCATGTCTATCAAACAGGGAGAGAAGATCCTTATGGAACTTAGAACCTTCTTCTAACCCTGTCGGGTACTGCCAGAAACGAAGCCCCTTCGGTACTATCTTCGAGCTCCGGCATTCATCAAAATGACAGATTATCTATATCATGTATATTGAAACTTAAGAGTTTAACTAGATAGTATCTGTTGTACCTATTGATTTTCATTATGGCATACATATACAAGTAAAATATAGATAATAGTTTTAATTACAAATATGCATACAATAACAAATAGGATAGTTTTTTATTTGATTGTACAGTAGCTTTCGGTAGCAGTTGTTTTGTAGTCAGTAGTAGCATCAGATGAGTAAAGTACCCAGGGGTTATTGATGGTTTATTTTCACTTTTATTTTTATTCTGATTTATTGCATTCATTGCATGATGTGACATTAAAATTCCATCATTTACATTCATTTAACAACATGCTGGCTCACCAAATAAGTAGCATCTACTATTTTTATGTTTTTAATCAATCAGGTTCTTTTTCTGATTAATATAATGGTTTTGAGGAGTTTTTATATGTATTCAATGATATTTTGTATATTTTCTATAGATAAGATGTGCGGGTATTTAAAGGGTAGTGATCGAGTGACGTTGTTTCCGCTTTTATTTCTCTTAGGAGTTTTCTGAGGAAGTTGGTGTATTGTAACCAACGAAAAGCTTGGGAGAAGCTTAAACCTAATAAATTTTGTTCGTTTTACATTTTGGCGACTTGGAGTTTTATTTTGGTGTTCTCGAGGGATGGAGGAGTTTCGTACATCTCATCTCTTTTACAGTGTGTCTACATTTCCTTGGTTTGTGGACCTCCTGCATATCCACAAAACAAACAGCATCAGAATTACCCATTGTAAAGACTTAAACCTTGCCTGTGCTATAACTAGGACCTGCTGGAGAGACAGGGAACCAAGAGACTACCCCATCTATGGAACAGGCTAACCATTCATGTGAAGCAGAGTTCCTCCTTAACCCAATTCAAGTGCAACTTGGACAACTGGAAGGGGAACAGGAAATTCATCCCTGATTTGGCACTCGTGTCTCTAATGGACACAGGCAACCTGTAAATGGTTCACCTCATCAGCCCCTGCTTGTAAATGTTTCATCTCCCAAACTCCTGCTTAGTGATGCTTAAACTTTTCAAGGGTATCAGAAGGGTATCAGAGATTTGGGATGCATGGCTACACTTAGAAAGGCCCTTGGGGTCATTAGCCTAGTTGTCTTCTGTGCTGACATACAATCCCGTACTCTTGACGTTGATGAGTTGATTGTAGATGTGTACCCATAGGTGTGTACTACACAATCCTGAAAGAGAAACATACATATTTCCATGAGACACATTTCATTGTGTGACTCCACAGCCCTTACAACAGCATCCATTTTAATGCAGAAAAATTATTATGCTATCCACAGTATAAATGGCAAAGTACAATATGTGTAAATGACCAGTAGCGTGTCAGTAGTACCAAACGGATGAAAGGAACTCGTACTACTGTAGATAGTCACCCTGTGCATCAGACACATAGCTTTATTTCCCTGCATCCATGAGAATGATGATAGGGATGTGGCACAGGCATCACTTGCACAGGGTGTTGTATGGGGGTGCAGGAAGCCTAGGCTGACCCAATAGGTTTGCAAGCATGTGTGTGAGTATGAAAGGGAAGCAGGCAAGATGGAGCATGGAAATGTTGTGTGTGTGTCTCTAGGTGTCCTCGATGTGACACTGGTATGTCAGTGTCTGCATGAATACAGCCAAGCTCAGTGCTAGCCCTACATGTCTGTATGTTGGACAGCTGTAAGCAGTGCATGGTAGAGCTAACAGTTCATCGTCTCCGCCCCTGAACATGAGAACTGGCTCTGCCAAGAGCTGCATTGGCACCTCCATACCCAAAGTCAGATGCTGTGCTACCACTTGAAGGTGACTGATGTCTGCTGGGCATGTGTCCTCCACGGGAATGCCCAGGACCACAACCCAATGGCCTGCTATGTCTTGATATGGACAGCACACTCTCCTCTAGACCACTGGATGTACTTCCCCTACAGGATCATGATTGGGTACAGCCACGTTGACACTCAGCTGATGTAGTTGCTGACTTATGCCCACGAGGCCGACACTCAACTCCAGTCAGATGCTCCATCACAGACAATATGCGTTCCATGACAAGTAGTGTATGATCTGTCTCAGACCTACCTCTTTCCACTTTGTCAGTCAACAATTCCAGGGTATCAGCAACATGGTGGAGGAAGTCAAGGATGTCAGACTGTGCTGCATCCAGAACCCTGAGCATTTGTTGGGAGTTCCTTTCCGAACATGCCTGTGCCTCCATGATGGCCCTAAACATATGCTGAGTGACACATGGTGAGACACCTGCAATAGGTGGTGGAGGGACAGCAGGCCTCCTATGAGCACCCCTATTAATCTGCCTGTGTGGTACCTCCTCAAAAGTTTGGCTAGTGGCCAGTGTTGTCACTAAAGCCATAGTAGTCACACTTCCCTGTTCAATGTCCCCACCCTTCAACTGTCCAATATCTGTGGCCTCAGGGGACTGGGTATGCATAGGCATACTGGCTGTGTACAGTGATAATGAGGATGGAAGAGGGATGTAAACCTCTGTGCCTGATTCAGCCTCTGCAGCCCTCAGCTGTGCCTCAATTTGGCCACCATCATCATCAGAGTCTGAAGAGACAATGACATCAGGTGGTGTAGGGGACAAAGACCAACCTCCCTGGTCATCTGTGATAAAAAGGAAAAAGCAATGCATTAGTACCTGCACTACTATGCTCTGCACCACTATGATGCACTATATGTTAAGCTATATACACTGCTGTCATTATTACAGACTTTTATACCTCCCAAACTCACAGAGTAGTACATGTGGACATTATTTTCTAACCCCAATCTGTAATGATTTGGAAATAATTATTCAGAAAACAACAATTTTATGAAGTAAAATAAATGATGTACACTGTGCACATTCTGCAAAAATCTGTACAGTTGATGGTTATATCAGTCATTAATGTCCTGATAATAGTTTTCAAGTCAATCACTATGGTCATACCTACAAGGCAGAGGTATTAGTCAAAACTGTGGACATTCAGAAAATATCTGTACGGTTGACAGTTATGTAGACAGTACATCAATCCAGCCAGCAGGCCTGGGATGACACTTTAGTTAATACACTGAAATATATATACATCTCTGACATAACAGTTTTCTGCTTACCAGCAACAGGAGCACAGCCTCTTCCAGTTCCTGATGGTCCTGAAAAAGTTGAGGGAGAGGTAGTAGTAACAGCACCACATGTTACAGTATAACAGGGGATAATATGTCCACAAATCTCATATCTACAGTAACTGCTATGTTAAAAGTTATGTGGGTGACAATCTCTACATGAGCTTAAAAGTGCAGCTAACTTACTCCCCCCCAAAAAACACCTGGTTGACACCCATGTAAAGCTATATACACCTTGACAAGGTGAATGCAACAGTATTCTACTGATGATCTAAATAAGCATACCTGGAAGCTCCTATTAAGAGGAACGGATGGCACCCATGTCCACAAAATATTGGCTTATGGATGTCTGGGAGCTATCCTGCATAGCAAGGTTTGCCAGGAAATTCCCTGTGGCTGTGAGAGGAGGTTCTGCTGCAGGCCCACCACCAGTGACCTGACAATCACTGGCCACATCAGGTGCACGTCTCCTTGCTGCATTGATCATGTCTGTGGCATGGGGTTGTATCTGCTCGTAAATATGATTTTGATGACCCACGGCACTGATGTTGTGCACCAGTTCATCCCACAGGGCTGCACATTCTGACCTATTTGCCCTCCTTCGGGACAGCATGACTTGATAATGTTGCTGCAATGCCTCAATGATGAAGTCATTTTCCTCCTCAGAAAATGGTGGCCTGCAACATGCATGCATAATTTACACTGAAATACAAAGAAATGAGAACATATATAAGGACTACATACGTATGAGTAAACTATGTATAGATACAGAGAAAAGGAAGGCTTTCAGTATTCACCACTTGATTACACATCTCATATTCAACGGTGGGCCCGAAATTCAAAGGGTGTGGATGCAACAAGGATAGTAACAATAGTGACATATTTCTGTTTGTGGCATGACAGATATTCACATATGCTCACACACCAAACACAGCAGTCCATAGTAGTGTGCCTCATAGCAGGAAATACGCCTCCCCCACAAAAAAAAAGAAATATAAACAATAGTGCCAACAAAACAGCAGAGTATTATTACAACTGCTATCAAAGGAAGTACCTAGGAGACCTGTGTACCTAGTTATCAGACAGCATTACACCCTTGGCGTGCTCTACATCCTCTCTACATCTAACAGGGCTGGAGATCAATGCCATGTCATCAGTGCAGTTCTAACAAAGGCTTAATGATGTAATCCACATTTTTCCTAAGCATATTCAAACACATGCATCATGTTGGAAACAAAATGGATATTTACCTGATGGAGTACAATACTCCTCTGTTGAAAGATACTGGTCTACAACAAATGTGTTAACGAGGCAAATATAAGAAGTAATTATCCACACTGGCTAGCCTAGCTATGAATTTGCCTTTTTATGATGGTTCTCATTAGTAGTTGATTGCATCTGAATCAATCTGTGCTTCAGAAATGCTAAATGCAGCTTACACAGCTGATCTACAGTATAATCAGCCAATCCCATGCAACTACTCAACAAGATATAAGGCATCAATGTAGATTTCATCCCCCTTCTTATATGTTGGGGTCAAAATTAGTGGAGTAAAGATACATCAGCACAGAGAGAATGTTTGTAGCAGCTACTTTTTATATACAGATGTGTGTGATAATAGCTGAAGCTGCTGCTGGCAATAGCCATACACAGAAAGGGTGGAAGTTTTTCTAGGGCACATAGACCCTGGAGAAACTGAACAAACTCTCTCAGCATTGACTCACAGACAGAGACACATGCAGAAAACCCTCCCAGTGGAAAGTACGGTATGTGTTTATATGCTATTTGTAGTCACAGGGACATTTCACAGAGTAGCATGGGGCATGCTTGGTTAGTTACAGGCATCACCATCCACAATCTTTAAAACATCACTGCATGGTATGCTACAATACAGCAAAAGTGAACATTATTTCTGAGTATATATTGAGAGGAATGCTACAATTGTATTATGTATCGCAGTATCTTAAATTATTGTGTGCCTTACATTGGAGTCATGTACACATGACAGCCAGAAATGGGGAACAGGACAGGATCTACAATAACCGTGAGGTGTACAACTCAAACTGCCACGGCATGTTGAACAGCATGTGTATCATCTGCCACATGTGTGCTGGCAAACCTGACAGTTAACATGAATCCCATATGTGCCCCCTCCCAAATGGTCAAGATGTGTTCTCTGGGGGATATCTCACAGGCTCACATAGGGCTGGATGCCTTGGATCCACACCCACAAAATAACAGTTAATGCTTGTTCATGCTAGCCAACATGGCTTTACATTTTGGTGATTGCATAACATATCCCCATGTAATATTCTGAAACATTGTAAAGGTAATAGTATAGAATGGTTTAAACACATGCTTGGTACAACAGTACTGGTCAGTCTGCTGACTGACCGAGGAACACAGCATGTTAGGACAGTGTTGTATATTTGAAAACAGGATTCATAACAGCCTGTGTAAGAAGTATTACATGTTGAACATTTCACTATGTGTACATCTAAGATGTAGTACTCCAAAATAGATTTATATTCCCTGTTGAAGTTGCTTGTGTGCTTAAAGACTGTTAAGGCTTGCCTCAGTGGTGTATGTGAGAACAACAGCTTTAAGGCAACCATGCATTCCTCTGAATCTACACTGCATGTTGTTCTCGACTGCACATGTATGCAAGCATATTCCCTGTGTACTAACAAACTGGACTGTATATATCATACATCAATTTAATTTTCTTCGTTATCACCTCATTTTCTTATACTGAGCCTGTATGAACCATATTTGAATAAAATTTAGCCACAGGCTATGTAACTTTTCTTGTGCTACGAGGAGTTAAGTGTCACCTACAAGTTCAGAGGGTCCTGTGTTTGAATACAAGTAATGCAATCTTGATGTTTTGTACCGTCTCCTTGTATCACGCAAATGAAATAGTACATCTGCAGACACTAGATGCAACCCTTCCTAATCCAGTTCAAGTGCAGCTTGGACAATTGGTTCAGCACATATGTCTCTAATGGACACAGGCAACCTATAAATGGTTCATCTCCCAGGCCCTAGCTTGTAAATGATGTTCTTCGTGTTTCACTGTTGAAGTCATTACATTTGGGTTATCCTGCTGGCAGGTTGCCCTCAGCTGGCCTGAATTCCAAAGTCTTGGGGTCCTGCATTGTTTGCTGTCGCCTCATCCCTGACGTCAGGTTGTCAGGAGTATAAAAGATGCAGCCGACGCCATTTTATTCAGTCTTTCTTGCCGCGCGGTGCCCGAAGCAGAAGCAGTTTGCAAGTGCCGGTCGGCCGACTCCTGAGATTTTTGTGTTCGAGTTTCAGATCCAAAGTCTTCATTAAAAGCTGAGTACCCCATTGGGGAAACTTTTTTCTTGCTCCAGACCGATGTCAGAAAAAGTTAATAATCGTATATCTTGCTGGAAGCAAATACCTCATAAGGACTTTCATTCTTACTGTATTCCTTGCCTAGGCCCTGACCATGATGTTGCTAGTTGTCAGTTTTGTGCTAGATTTAACCAACGCACTATTACACATCGGTACGATTTTGCATTAAGCTATTTTGGGCGAAGATTTAATTATACAATGTCGTTGGATAGCCATCCGACTACCGGAGTTCATAAAAAACGCAAAAAAAAAAGAAAAGGACAGGCAACCGAGGTCCAAAACCGACGACGAAGCTTCTCCTAAGCAAGTCGCCGGTTCTCAGTGAGGTGCTTTCGCAGCCCCTGACACCCGCTACTTTAGAGTCGCAAGCCGCTACCAACTCCCATGTGGAGCCGGCCAGGCCGCTGGAAACTCAAGGTATTGGAGCCTCGGAAACTATTCCCTCAGATGCCAATACCTGCATGGGACCTCAATTATGTCTTGGAAAAACTCACCTTACCGTCTTTTGAGCCAGCTGCTACTGCGGACATAAAGTTCTTATCTTGGAAAACTGCTCTGCTCCTAGCAATAACTTCTGCAAGATGAGTTTCAGAGCTACAGGCTCTCATGGCTGTGGAACCCTTTATCATTTTCTATCCAGACAGGGTCTCTCTGAGAACCAATCCTACATTTATGCCTAAGGTGGTATCCAGTGTAGCCCTTAACCAAACAATTCATTTGCCAACTTTTTATCCAAATCCACAGAACAAGGGGGGGGGAATTCTGCATTCTTTGGACGTACACTGACAACTTAGATTCTATTTGGACAAAACTAAAGTTTTCAGAAAGAGCAATTACTGGTGGCATATGCCACAGCATCACAAGGAAAGGCTATCTCCAAGCAGACTGTTTCAAAGTGGATAGGTCACTGCATTTGTTTCTGCTACTCACAGCATGGCAAACCAGTGCCTAAGGGCATTAGGCCACATTCAGCCAGAGCTGCAGCCACTTCTGCAGCCTTTCTCAGGGGAGTACCAACCAAGGACAATTTGGAGGCTGCTACTTGGAGTTCAGTGCATACCTTTACAAAACATTACAATCTGCCTCTTTACTCTAAATCCAGGGCAGGCTTTGCCACTGCAGTTCTGCAGGACCTCATAGCCGCTCCTAATGCTGTTTAGCTCCAGCCCCCCAACCATAGATTTGGACTCACCCAAATGTAATGACTGCAACAGTGAAATACGAAGAACATAGTACAGTTGTGTACACTTACCATAAATGTAGATGTTCAAGTGTATTCACTGTTGCAGTCCAGGTTGCCCAGCCACCATCCCCCTTATTTTTGCTGGAACTTATCTTTACTTCTCTAATCTATGCAACCTAGGTGGTGTATTTGCTTATAGATGAAAGTAAAGCTTATTTTGGTGCATGTATGTTTTATTTACATATTTTTAGCCTACCTTTTTGGGGGCACCTGACATCTGGGGCAAGAAAAACTAAAAAAAATGGCGTCAACTGCATCTTTTATACCCCTGACGACCTGACGTCAGGGATGAGGTGACAGCAACCGACACAGGACCCAAGACTTTGGAATTTAGGCCGGCTGAGGGCAACCTGCCAGCAGGATAACCCAAATGTAATGACTGTAACAGTGAATACACTCAAACATCTACATTTATGGTAAGTGTACACAACTGTACTTTATATCTCCCAAGCTCCTGCTTACGCTTATCAAGGGTATCAGAACTTGTCAGAGATTTGGAATGCATGGTTAGGCTTAAAAATGACCTTGTGGGCATTAGCCTAGTGAACACCTATGAACCTATAAGACAAAAATCATAATAAAAATAAGAAATACATAAGTAAAGGGAAGATATGGGGTGGGGTAAGAGAAAAAAGGAGAACATTAGCAACTTCACACATTATACAAGATTTCAAAAATAACTTTATTGTCTTCTGATACAGTGTACCATACACAATAACAACTGCTAACAAATCCCTGTATTATTTGCACTACATGTACAGTGCTTACACGTGGCAGCAGGCCAGGAGTGGTAGTCTGCACTTGAAATGCTATAATGATCATTACATTACAGTACTATATTTCTATTGATGTAAAGTTAATACAGTAGTGTAATCTGGTGATTGTTATATTTGGGGAGTGTGGTATTACAAGCCACAAGCGGTGTCCACTGTAATACTGTACTTTTGCTTTTGAATACAACATAATGCCAACTCTCTTTTGTTTTGCACTTTTATAGACTCATGGGCACTGTTATCTGGGAATGTACAACTGTTAAGACCAGAAAAACAAACTAGCGAAAACCACCGCTAATTCAAAAGCCAAGAACTCGACTCAGGCCAGTCCAAAATGTAAAAAACATGAAAAACAACAAATTTTATTAAGCCACTATAAAAGCTTTTCGTTAGTACCTTGCACTAACTTCTTCAGACAAGCAAAACATTCACACCATTACAAGTGAGTTTAAATACCAGCATTGAAGCACTTAACCATGCCCCTTGCTCTCCCTTTAACTCCTTAAAGGTACAGATCGCAGCTAACTAAGGTGCATTTGCAATTCTCTGTTAACATAATAAAAAATTCATACACCGAGACTGTAATGACAGCAGGCTTTGAAACTGAAAGAAAAAAGCCCAACATTTTGATTATTAAACTGTATTAAGTAGATAAATGTGTAAAATATATAACATAAAAATAACGGTGTTCAACCTACAGCATAAATACTAATACTAATAATGGAAGCGCGACGCTTCCTAATCAAAGATTACCTATGGATACATTATATCTTGCCTGCTTTCAAGTAAAATAACTAATATAATGAATATAATAAATGTACTGTCCTAAACATCTAATACTGTCATTGAATAAAACAGGTCTAAAAGTTAGCGTATCTAGACCTAAAATTAATAAATAATCAAATATGGATCAATAATATATATTGTAAAATAATAATCATGATGTATAATCATAGTAAAAACTAATAACTATTAACCCTCCACCACTGTCGACCAATGAAGAGTTATGAAACCATTAATTTGTCGACTCTCATTTTTAATTTTTGACAATAAACAGCTCGTCACCTCTTCAAACTTTTAAGTTTTAAAAAACAACTAATGGATAACGAGCTGTTAAGACCGGGGGGCGATATGCTTCCAATCTTAATTATATAATTATACTGTATAATACCAATTCTTATGGACCTGAGACATATAGATTAGAATGTAAAGAGCTTCTTTGGCAATTAAGATTGGAAGCATATCGCCCCCCCCTGGTCTTAACAGCTCGTTATCCATTAGTTGTTTTTTAAAAGTTTGAAGAGGTGACGAGCTGTTTATTGTCAAAAAATGAAAAATGAGAGTCGACAAATTAATGGTTTCCTAACTCTTCATTGGTGGAGGGTTAATAGTTATTAGTTTTTGCTATGATTATACATCATGATTATTATTTTACAATATATATTGATCCATATTTTATTATTTATTAATTTTAGGTCTAGATATGCTAACTTTTAGACCTGTTTTATTCAATGATAGTATTAAACCTATACCGAGTAACCTAAATTTATGTTATATTATATGTTACATGTCATATTTTATATTTCTACATTTTTATTATTTTTATTTTTATTATTCAGTGAGATATGATTAATATTATTTTTCTTGGGTAGCTGTTCTAGTTATTTAGATGTTTAGGACAGTACATTTATTATATTCATTATATTAGTTATTTTACTTGAAAGCAGGCAAGATACAATGTATCCATAGGTAATCTTTGATTAGGAAGCGTCGCGCTTCCATTATTAGTATTAGTATTTATGCTGTAGGTTGAACACCGTTATTTTTATGTTATATATTTCACACATTTATCTACTTTATACAGTTTAATAATCAAAATATTGGGCTTTTTTCTTTCAGTTTCAAAGCCTGCTATCATTACAGTCTTGTGTATGAATTTTATTATGTTAATAGGGAATTGCAAATGCACCTTAGTTAGCTGCGATCTGTACCTTTAAGGAGTTAAAGGGAGAGCAAGGGGCATGGTTAAGTGCTTCAATGCTGGTATTTAAACTCACTTGTAATGGTGTGAATGTTTTGCTTGTCTGAAGAAGTTAGTGCAAGGTACTAACGAAAAGCTTTTATAGTGGCTTAATAAAATTTGTTGTTTTTCATGTTTTTTACATTTTGGACTGGCCTGAGTCGAGTTCTTGGCTTTTGAATTAGCGGTGGTTTTCACTAGAATGTACAAATGTTGCTTTGCATTTCAGACCACACCTCTCCTAAACCTTTCAAAGCAGGATATCTGGACATATCATTACATGTGTGGGTGTACAAGGAGCCTGAATTATGAACATATTGCAAATATTGCTATTACACACATAGATAATTGCATAGGATTTGTGTTAACATAATTTATCAACACTCATTTATTGACATCTTCATACAGTACTTGCCAGACCACCATGAATCCTACCATGACCAGGCAAAGCAGTGATTCTTAAATCTGAATTTTCAGCAGATATAGGTATTATTGAAAGGTAAACCTGAAGTAAGGCACACACGGAGCTCAGCAAAAAGGACAACTGCTTTAATGAACAAGCACAAAACAATCCACAGCAAGCTAAATCACAGCAGCACAGCACAGCAAACGAAATTGCAAAGCACAAGCAACAGCACAATAACGCTGTAAAGTTAATCCGCATATGTTTTCGTCACAATAACTTCATCAGATACCTAACCTCTCTTCCTTTGATGAATAAATAAACTAATCTAATTCAAATGAACCAATGAGTGAACAAATTCAATTACACATGCAAAATGCATTAAAACACATGAACCTTAAAGGTGAATGAATCTAAAAGTTAAAACCAAAAGTATATATAATAAATAGATATAATAAGTAGATATGTATATATATTTTGTTATATAAAATGCTTCAAACATAAACCTTAGTTAAAATTGCTTTGTTAACTATTAGTATTACCAGCACAAACCTGAAATGCTTCTAAAAATATTTGTTCAAAAGCAGAAGCTAAATTGAATCCAAAATACAATGAAATAGCACCATTTTGTGGAAATTAAATTAAATGAATGTTCATCTTGTTAAAAGATAAATACATATATTATTATTATTATGATTGAAAGGAGTGATGCCCATGCACTGGCCCAGCAATCAAGGAGCCTCAGTCCTCACCACTAACACCAGTGAGGGGCATCCACATTGGGAAGGATAACAAATACGCACACAGTAAAGTGCAATTTCCCTTAAGAGCACACAGAAATCACAGTGAGTCTGGGGCTGGTTTCTCCCTTTTTCTCCAGATCCCCAATAAGACTCCCCACTGGCACAGCTATAGAGTGGGGTCCTTAGCCAGGTCCTAAGCCAAGTCCTCCTAGCGCTCTCTCTGTCCAACCAGTGTTTCATGCCCCTGACCAAGTAGCTCTCTCTCTCACACACACACACACACACACACACACACACACACACACACACACACACACACACACACACACACACACACACACACACACACACACACACTCTTTGAGATATGATTTATATACAACCACACAGACACTCCTGGGAAAGGCTGGCACAGGTTCACTAGCTGTGCCCCTTCTGTCCAGGCTATAAGGTAGTAATCACTGCCACCAGGACCCTTACTTATCAGCTACTAAAAAGTTCCTTATTAAAGAGTGTCCAATTAGTACTGTGCAATATTATTGTCCAAATGGTAAGTGTAACTGAACAGCAAGGCTTATTGGAATGGCTTAGTACAGTATCACTACATACATGCAATGTACTCTAGAGCTTAAATTATCTCTACAGAAAACAGCCACAGTTGATAGGTTTATAATATGTAATATTAGTTAATACGTAATAATAAATAATAAAAACACAAGACAATACATCTTACTACACAGTGCTAATCAAGAGTTCAGAGATCACAGAGAAATGTTTAAAATAATACAGTAGAAAAGTTCTGACATCAGTAAAGAAAACAACTAGTCTAATATTCCTATTTCCTAGCTATATCTAAGAGCAAACACAGTTCTAAAATAAACTTACATATAGAGCAAAGCAGTGCTGGTGATGTTGTCAATTCTGAAAACAAATGCAGAATGCTCAGAGTTTTCTCTCTCTGTCCTTAAATTGAATACAGTTCTACTGACTCATTTCAGATTACATCATCAGAGTTTGGGAGCCCTATTGATCTTGCACCTGGTCAAGAAGCTACAGCAATAAAAGACATTATACATGCAAATTCTAGCAATTAACTCTGGTCTCAAAACAATAGCAAGAATTCCTTCATCCAGACATCTTGGCTTCGAGTTTTGAGATCAAACAATTATACAATGCTTGACTTATCAGCTTTCCTCCAGCAGAGTGCAATGTGGTTACATTTTTGAAGTTCAATATCCAATACAATTTTCTTATTTAAGAGAACATGCCTGTGGCTTATATTAATATTTACAAATGACAGAATTATCTACAAAATTCTATCTAGCTAGGCTGGCAGCCTTCACATATCTTCACAAAAGGTACTGTACAGATATGCATTTCCAGAATCATAATAAAGTATGATTACTACTTAAAAATGGGTTGAAGTCTTTTGAATATATTTGTAAAGATTCATGGCAATTTCTAACCCATATGAATAATATAGAGTTAGTTGACAACATGGTATTCATTATCATTGATGTTTGTAACTTATTTTCTGTAATACCCCAGGAGGAGGGTTTAGTATGGTTAGAAAGACAATTATTTGAATCAAAAATGTATGATCAAGATCGTATTAATATCATGGTAACACTTATGGAGGGGGTTCTTAAAAATAATTTTATTTTCTTTGACGGCCAATTTTATAAACAAGTAACAGGGGTGGCTACGGGGTCTGCATGTACCCCCATTTTTGCAAACTATATGATGTCATATTGGGAAACCAAATATGTGTTTAAGAGTAGATATATGGAAAACATCAACTATTACACAAGGTACCTAGATGATATATTTTTAATATGGGGTGGTTCAATAGACAAACCTGATGAATTTTTACAGTATATAAATGGCACTGGGGATTTTTTGAGTTTTATGTATAATTATAGTGGTGAAAAGATTTATTATTTGCATGTGGAATTGAGTATTGATGTGGCAAACAGCAGACTGGTCTCCAGAATTTATAGAAAGCCCACATTTTCAAATTCTTACTTGGATTACACTAGTTGGCATCCTTTTTATAAAAACAAAAAAGTTGGTAGTGAAAGGACAATAAGTTTGAGCAGCCAGGATGGTGACCAGGGATCATGAATTTAGTAAGGAGGTTAGTTTTATCTTGGACATGATCAAAAAGAGAGATTACCTGGAAAATGTATTGGTTAATGTCAAAGACAAGGTGAGGTATAAAAGGCGAATTGGTATATTTCAACCTGTCTTAGGAAAACAAGTGAGCAATGAGGCAATGAGCCCAACTTTGCTGAAGAAGAAAGAATAAAAGTCTTTCTTTTATTTGTATGTGATTTAGTGAAGAAAAACTGGAATTTACTATCTATTGCTGAAGTTGTAATAAATGAATTGGGTGCCAGGCCAAAATTTATTTTTAAGAGAGATCCGTCTTTTAAGGACATCCTGGAAGGTGAGTTTATGAAAAATAGTAACTTGAACAGATTGACTAATAAAGCAGTAGGAAATTATATATGTGTAATCAGTGTCTGTATATATTGATAACGGGTGGCAAATTTAAGTTAGCCAACATTAATTTAGTTATTAATTCCCATTTTAACTGTCAATCTAAAAATGTGGTCTATTTAGCCAAGTGTTTAAATTGTCCAGCGTTCTATATAGGCAAAACATCCAGGCAATTAAAGGAAAGGATATATGAACATTTACTGGACATAAGTAAAGGCAGACAAACTAATGCATTATTTAGACATGTTGATAAATACAAGGACCATAATTTTGGGTTCTTGGTGATTCAGTAGATTAATGCTGACCCACAAGGAAGAATTGTATCTGAGCATTTAGAGATATGTGAATGTACAGTGAATGGCAATTAAGTTTAAATGCTATCATGGCCCCAGGTTTAAATGAAAATACAGGTATTAATTGTATTTAAATGTTGAAGAATTATGAAGTTTTTTAATAATATATTTATATATATTATTTTTTATTTCTTAATAAGTTTAAATAGCTTGTTTTTAATTCTATAGAGTTTTAATTAGTACACTAATTAGGGCAGTTGTTAATTTGCTGTTTTAATTGGATGTGTATTTAAGGGAAGCAAGTGTGTAATTTGTTTGTTCTGAAGAAGTCCCTAACAGATATTAGGATGAAAGGGCTTAACCATTTTAAGGTGTAATAAAGTGGATTTTCAGTTTTACATTCTGGTGGCTACACCTTCATTTATTTATTTTCTTGTTGTGTTCTGTGTTTTTAGTAGAAATACAAACAATGCTGTTAAAACACAATTCATGCTTTTGTTATATCTAAAATTTGCAAAAGAAAGAGAGAATTGCTAACAGTGATTTGCTTTTTGTTTTAGGGACACCCTTTGATCCAACTATCTTTCTAATGCAGGCTGTCTCCAATATTATTTGCTCAATTGTCTTTGGGAATCGATTTGCTTACACAGATGAAAGGTTTCAAACCTTGCTCAGTTTGATAAATGATAACTTTAAAATTGTAAGCTCTGTTTGGGGAGAAGTAAGTATTATAATGACATTTTCTTTGTAAAATATATTGTACAGTATGTAAAGCTGTCTTGATAATATTTGTTACTGTTATAGTTTATTTCTATTTGTAATATAATATGGTAAAATTCACAGATTTAAAGATATAAAAATGATTCAGCTGTAGATCTGTTTCAGAATGTACATGCTTCATGAGTTAAAATTCAGCACTAGCAGTTCATGTCCCTGAGACTTTGATCACTTAGTCATGCTGTAACATACAGGCATACATGTACAACATCTGTTTCACATAACATCCACACAGCTGGATAGACTACAAAGGCATTTGTAATCTAGTTTCATATATGTGAATACCCAATGCTGTGGATAATCAGAGGAAAAGTAAGCAGAAGAAAAGCTGTATTTTGTTTTTTCCTATCTGCTGGGGCTATAAATGGTTATTCTGTGAAATCTGTCTATAGTATCACAATATTCAAAGAATGGTATGATACCAGCAGTAGAATGAATGGTAAATATAAATTGCAATTAGAAATGTAAACTGTAAAGAAGCTCAGGAATAAAGTATCAGCAAGATAAAGCAAGAAGGATAATTCCATTGTTGAACAGTTTGTTAGTACTGTAACAACGCATGATATGTCTGATCCTTTGTCCTGTTTTCAAAGCTTAAAACTTTGCCTGTTCTTGTCATTAGAAAGAATCATAAAGTTATATAGTTTCACTCTGCAGTTCTCTAAATCCACTGTTGATGACACAGGCTCAGTTTCATGACCATCTTACACAGGCTGTAAGTTTACTGTGCTAAAAATGGCACCCAGTGAAACTCAGTTTATAAACGAAGACTCTGATGCAGGCTTAGCTGGTTGACTGGATAGTCGGTAGGCTGGTTGGTTGGTTATTTGTTAACCTGGTAACTGGACTGATCTACAGAAGACCCTTTATAGCCATGGCCTGGACCAGATCATAATATGTAATGACATAATATGATCAGATATAACATACAAAATACGATAATACAAGCAAAAAAAAAAAAAACATGTTTGTAAAGGATATTGTGAACATGTGCCTACAATAAGTTCTGGCATGCTACTAGTATGAGACATACTTGATAGCTGCCCTTTGCTCTAATTGGCAAGTGTCCTAACTCCTGACAGCTCAGTCCTAGTAAATTACCTATCCTAGCCCTCCCACCACCTCACCATACATACCTACATAGATTTACCAGAACCATAACTATCCCTAAAAATTCCCACCCAGTCCCAGATCATGACAAAAGTAAGTTGCCTAGCACTCCCTAAGCCTAAATCTCTGGTCACTCTTCCCTAAACCTAAAGTCCCCAGTCACTCCCTAACCTTAAATCTCCCTTCCTTAAACCTAAAACCCTCTTACCATTCCCTGAACCTAAAGTTCCTAATTGATCCCTAGCCCTAACTGTAACCTGAAACTCCCCTCCTGTTCCAAACCCTAACACTCCCTCCTTCTCCCTTAACCTAACATCCCTCCTTCTCCCTAAACCTACATTTTCCTGATCCCTCCCTAACTGTAAACTCCCTTCCCTCTCCCTTAACCTAACTTCCCTCCCTCTCCCTAAACCAAAATCTTCCTGATATCTCCCTAACTGTAAGCACCATTCATTCTCCCTAAACCCAAATCTTCCCGATTTCTCCCTAACTGTAAACTCCCTCTTCCTAAACCTGAAGCCCCTCTTCTGTTTGCTACCTAAAACCTGACCTGCACTCCCATCTGGCTGCTGCATTAAGTTTGCCAAAACTTGAATTTTGTGTTTGGACAAGGTGCAGTAATTCCATTTTCTCCCCATGGTAGCCACACCCTGCTCAAACACAGTATTTGAGTTTGAGCTACGAGAGGGCAGATGTGTGAGCTACCAGTCACTCCAGTCTCTGCCTGTGAGGAGGAATTTCAGCAGCTGGGGTTTGGGCAGCTGTAGTGCAACCTGTGAAAACTCATTATAGGTTCATTCTTCTTGGAAAGTGCTCATAAAATCCTGAAATGAAAGTTCTCTAGGAAGGTAAGTTTTCATTTCCAGAAGAGTTTCTCATTACTCTTTAATACATGTAAGTCTGTGGTACTATGCATTTTATTCCCATCCCAAAAACAGGTTCCTGGTTCTGCAAACAAGCAAGTACATTGCCTTTTTATGACATCTGAACTCTGCTTTAGATCTGTTGATACTCACTGTTCTGTTACAACAACAACATAAATAGAATTTTGTGTGATTTGAGAAGCAAGGGAGGGGGACAATAGTTGAGTTAAAGGAGTTTAAATACAGATAGACTAACTGGTAATTCAAAAGGCTTGCTGCTAATGGGTTCAACCAGCTAGTTCAATTGTAATGCAAAGATTCTTTCATCTTAAGAAAAGTAATATGAAGGTATACACCTTGTTTAGTAAGATTTATGAAATGTAAGCACTTGGGTGTAAAACTGAAAACACATGGAGAAGTTCATTTTCCATCTGCGCTGGGGAAAAATTTCCGAAAGCAGTTCTAGCTTTTGAACATACAAATCAAGAAATGCAAATCCCAGAAATGCTTTGCTATGAATGATCAAGACATAGATGATAAAAAGTGCTCAATTTCAACAGAACTAAGGCTATTTTTTTCCAAAACCCACATGTAATTTTTTAAAAAAATCACACTTTTGTAAGTGGACATGCCCTCCTGCCCCTGCACTCCTATGAAGGATGCATGCCCCTTACCCCACAAACGTAAACTCCAGTCATGTAACAGTCAGGAAAGGGAAAATTCCATATTATGGTGCGGAGAAGTCCTACACAAGCAGTAACACCACTGTACTTCATACTGTAGCCTTCAATCTGCAGGAAAAGGTGAATGTCACCATATGTTTGTGCAGTTAGGGCCCAGTCAACTGGTCCTGGATCACCTGTAGGGAAATGCCGGGAAACACTTGTTTATTTATTTTCTCAAAAAATAATTTAATGCAATGACTAAACGTTAGAGAAGTATCAAGCCCTAAATCTATTTTTGAATATAGGAGTAGAAAGTAAAATGGGAGATGAATTGTTCAGATCAGGATGCAGCACAACTGACCCAATGTTTGCAGTGAAACAGATAGTGGAGAAGAAAATGGAGATTACAAAAGAGTCCAACAGATCATTCCTAAATTTGAGAAAAAGTATATGACAAGGTCTCAAGAAAGCTGATTTAGGCAGTCCAGCAATGGTTCAAAGTCCCAGAAACATTAGTAGAATTAGTGCAGGCTATGTACAAGAACCCAATGACACAATGTTCAGACTCGCAGAGGGGTTCCCAGTGGGAGTGGGTGTGTGTATCAGTGGTTAGCTCTGAGCCCACTGCTGTTCATACTGGTGATGGGCTATATTATCAAGCAGATCAGAGGGGACAGATCAACAAAGTTACTGTATATAGATGATGTGGCATTACAGGCAGATTCTGAGCAGGAGCTTCTGCAGATGATAGGAATACAAAACTGAAGGCACACAGGATGGAGCTGAACACAGACAAGACATTTGTAGTAGCAGCAAATGGTGGAATCAGAAGAATCTGAAAACTGGGGTAGAAGGGGACTTATGAACTGGTTAGCAGCTTCCTAAAACCTCAGCCTAAACTCCTATCCCCCCGGCCTTTGGGCAAGGTGCAGCAGTTCCACTTTCTCCCCATGTTTTAGCTAAATGAAGAAAAGGAAAGTCTGACTGAGGAGGTGAAAGCTAGAATCAGAAGGACTGCAGCCAGCTGGCACTGATAGTCAGTGGTAGTGTGTAACAGAAGGATGCCAAATAGGTTGAAAAGTAAGGTGTACCGAACAGTGGTGTGACCAGTGTTACTGTATTACACAGAAACCTGGGCAATGAAGGCAGAACAGCTAAGGAAGCTAGAGGTGATGAAGATGAAGTGCCTGAGATGGGTAGTAAGGTGCACACTGTGGAACAGATGACAGAATAAGAAAATGTGGATGATGATGGTGATAATACATCTTCTGTGTCATATCAAACGGAATGGAATGAGGGAATTTGCTTTTTTCCCTCACTGTTGTGTGATCTCAGAGGTGGTAAATTTAAAGTAGCAAGATTGTGGTGGGTACAGGACTTCACTCCCCTGCAAAAAATATGTTTTTATATATCTTTTATTTTTATATGTAGCTTCAGTTTTTGAATAAAACACTGTTTTAGCTGTTTTTTTTTCCTTTTAATTTCGAAGTGTAGAGTGGGTAGGTTTGAATGGCCCAGGGCCATTAGCCTAGTAACCTCCTATGATCCTATGTAATTTGAGTAAATATTTTTGCTATATTGAGTAGTCAATGTAGTGTGAATCAGCTATTCAATATAGACCCAAAAGACTCTGAACAAGGGAGATAGTGCTGAGCAAACCCAAATTCATGATAAGTATCTAAAAGTGAATAATGATTAACTCTTTAAAATGTCCCAGTATAGTTTATAAAACTAGCCCCAGTGAAACAACCATAATAAATGGTGCTATAAATGTTGTCTGTCAGTTAACACAGAAGTTGCAACACTTCTCTAGAAAGTCTTGACCAGAGAAAGCAAAAGAGGTATACAGCACAAGTTACCCAGCCTGGAACATTTTGAACCTACTAGCACATATAGCAAAACATATCTCTTTATGTATGGAGCACACACTTACACACATGCACACATATATAGCCAAGTTATCACATCATTAAAATGTAAGTGGTCTCATTTGCATTTTGTACAATCCCTACAAAACTATGTACACATTTTCAATACATTTCTGTGGCACTTTCTACATATACTGCATACTTGTTATAAACCAACTGTATTTCGTATTCTAAACATTCCAGCGCAGTAACAATATTCAGGCCATATTACATATTTTTTAAATATTGTTTGGTTCACACCTTCCATCATTATTATGTCCTTGTCCCCTGTGACTGTTGGCCTATTCATTCTAACCAACACCTGTTTTCCTACGGCACAGGAAGATTCAGGAATCACAACTGCCATCCAATGGAGGTTAATATATATTTTTGAATTGTACTTTATAGCATTTGTAAAGCTGGTGAGGATATTCAGAAAAGACGCACATACTGTAAGTAAGTCAGATGTGTTAGCAGCCTCTGGGATGTCTTTTGGCTTAATTTCCAAAGTCCTGCAGGTATGAAACAAATGTCATGCATATCCAATAGAATTTCTCTTTACTTCTTAAAGCTAAATAGCACTATAAGCTCTATCCACCCTCTATTACATGCATCTCACTGAGATTAATATAATTTATAAATATAGACATAAAACTCTGATAAAAATATGCAAAGAAAGCATCCGTGATTGGATTCTGACAAAATTCCCAGAGAATGTCATAGTCTGTGGCTCTCTAATCTGTTAAATGATTACTTAACCCTTTGCATGATTTGAAAATACATTTGTAAGTCAGAGCCTCATTAAGAAGTTTAAGACACTTACCTGTTGAAACTATAGGTCATGTTCTCAGCTCCGTCAACTAGTCTGACATTAGCTGCAAGCCTGAAATTTATTCTGTGCTTGATTTTTTTCAACCTTGTATTGTTTAGTATTCTTAATGGATTTATACCTTTGTAACAAATCCAAATTAAGAGTAAAAGTATACACTGAATCACCGCAGAAGTATGTGACACGTCCTGGCAAGTACACAAAGTGCGGAGACTGAAAAACACAAGCCACATATACAGGCCTCTTAGAAACAAGTCACGGATGATTACAAAAAATGCAAAAAGGAATTATGCCTCCTTCAAATCAAATAACACAGATCCATCTGCCTTAGCTCTGTTGGGGCAATGCTGCAATCAAAGAGAAGTTAGTACTCAGCCTATTAAAATTTGTAGACCAATAACCAGAGATATGGAACAGAGGAATAAAGCCTTAACTATGGCACAGTTTTCACTCGTCTTGTGTATTCAAATAAGACGATGAGGCTGGGTGTTCTTTTAACTCATTTATTACATGCAAACACATCAGGATGAGTAACTGGAACATAAACTTAAATGAACGAACTGACTGACTACTACACACATGCATGCTTGCACCTCAGCTGCTCACTACAAAATGGCACTCTTGCTAGCACGTGCTCTGTATTTATATGCATGTACCCATAGACTGGAATAGCTCTTAAAGATACAGACACACTCTGATCTACATCCTCCCTCTTTGACTAGTTGGTCATGCAAATAAACAGTGACAATCATATGAGCATGCAAATTACACAGGTATATACAAACAATAACAATTATGTCCTTGTTGCTATGTATTTAGGATTAGGTCTTGAGATACAACCTGACCTCGTAATGTAATAATTAGAACTGGGTTTAGCAACAGGGACAGTCACTGGGGAATGTTCTTCTTGAGGATTTTCAGGAATACTTTCAGGAACAGGAACAAACAATGAAATGTCCTCTGGAACAGGAACATTAGACAAATCACTCTGAGAATTAGAGTCTCTATTACAGGCAGGATGCTGTAACACTGGCTCAGACACTGGTAGTAAATGCTTCCAGTTCTACCTGAATTCCATCCCCTGCGACTCAATAATGTACTATCTCGGTTCCTCACTCAAATGTTTCACAAGTCCAATTTGGTCAAATCCATTTGCTGTCTGCATTCTCACTATCTCTCCTTCTTTCAATGGATTCAGAGGTTTGCTGGTATTATCATAGTAAGACTTTTTAGACAACGCTTATTTAGGAGTTGAGCTTTTACTGCTTTGTAGTTTTTAGCACTTGGAAACAACAAATTCTTACTGACTGGTAGTGTGGTTACAGTTTGTCTTGGCATTAACCTCTGGGCAGGCGAACCAAGTAGATTGTCGCGAGGAAGGTTTCTGAGATGAAGGAGATTTAGGAAAACATCAGTATTATTCTGTTTAGATTTTTAACAGCTGTTTTGCACTCTGAACTGCACGTTCTGTCAAGCTGTTTGACTGTGGGTATTCAGGACTACTTGTAATGTGAAAAAAGTCTCACGTTTCAGCAAATCTCTTAAACTGCTGACTGGTAAACTGTGCACCATTGTCAGAAATGAGTTTGCGCGAGCTACCATGGACAGAAAAATGTCTCTTCAACTTTGTAATGACAGTACTGGACGTGAGATTAGGAAGTAGGTCAATCTTGAACCAATTTGAATAAGAGTCTACTAATACCAAGTAATGCTGACCATTGCACTCAAAGATGTCTGTGGTTACTGTCAACCAAGGTAGTTCAGGAATCTGGCTTAGCTGAAGGGGTTCGTTTTGTTGATGCGGTTTAGTACTATTACAAACAGAACAAGCTGAAAGTTCTTTCTCAATGTCTTTTGACATGGAAGGCCAAAGTACTAGTCCTTTTGCCCTTCTTTTGGTAGAATCAGTTCCTGGGTGGCCGCGATGCAAGATTTTAATATACTCTTGTTGCAAGGATTTTGGAATAATCACTTTTGGACCTTTCAAAATGATATCATCTTCCATCAAACTCTCGTCTTTGTAAGGAAAATACTGCTGCACTTCTAGTGGTAAACAAGATTGCTTTGACGGACATCCTCACCTGATAAAGTGGTTGAGCTTCTGGAGAATCGGATTTGAAGCAGTGTGAGTTTTAAGTTCAGCAAGACGTGTGAAAGAAACATTTCTCACTTCCATGACTTCAAAATCAGGTTTCTCATATTCATGCTGTTCAGTGGTTTTCTTGGGTGATCTGGTTAAAGTATCAGCAAGATAAATAAGACTACTTTTTGTGTAAACCAAGTGAAAATTGTACTTTTGCAATTTCTACATCATACGTTGCAATCTCACAGGAGCTGTGTGCATTGGCTTTTTTAAAATAGTGACCAAAGGTTGGTGGTCAGTCTTGATTTGAATAGTTTGGCCATAAATATAATCATGGAACTTCTAACATGCGAATACAATTGCCAAGAGCTCCTTCTCTATCTGAGGATATTGCAGTTCAGTTTGGGTTAGGGTTCTGGATGCATAGGCTACTGGTCTACCATCTTGAAGAATGACTGCACCAAGACCAAACTTCGAGGCATCACAAGAAAGAGTTACAGGTTTGTGAACATCTTAATATCTTAAGGTGGGTGGACTGGCAATTTTCTGTTTCAGGACATCAAATGCTCTTTGGTGATGTTCCAACTAGGACCAAGTTACATCATTGCATGTCAGCTCTCTGAGCAGTGCTGAAAGTGTGCTCAAATCTGGAATGAACTTGTCCAAATAGTTAACCATGCCAAGAAAACATTGTAAGGGAGTGACATTGTTTGGAGCTGGCATCTCAAGAATTGCAGTTTGCTTGGAAGGATCTGGTTGTAAGCCTGAACTAGTAAAGAAATGACCCACATAAGTAATTTCTTGTAGCCTGAATTTGCATTTCTGAGGATTCAACTTAAGATTCACCTCACAAGCACATTCCAGAATGTTCTTGAAGTTTTTATCATGTTCTACTTCAATGCTGCCTCCTACAAGAATGTCATCTACTATAATAGCACATGGATAGTCAGAAAAAAATTTGTTCCATCGCACGTTGAAAAACTTCACTGGCAGAATTTATCCCAAATGGCATTCTTAAAAATCTGTTCCTTCCAAATGGTGTACTGAAAGTAGTTAACAATGAAGATTTTTGGTCAAGCAAAATTTGCCAAAATGAACATGTTGCATCTAAGACAGAAAGATAGTGGCACTAGGCATAAGAGCATCAACTTCGTCGACTGTACACATTGGATGATGAGGTCATTTTAGCCCTTTGTTCAAATCTCTTGGATAATACATAGTCTAATATCATCTGAGATTTTCTTATGAGCTACCACCATGGAGGATATCCATTCATTTGGTTCATCTACTGGACAAATTACTCCTAGATATACCATTCTGTCTAGCTCAGCTTTGACTCTGTTCTGCATGGCTACTGGAACTTTCCTTGCTGGTCTGATGACTGGGTTTACTTCATGATCTAACTTCATGGAATAGACAACAGGGAGTTTGCTTAACTTGTCTTCGAAAAGATCAGCATAGTCAGAAAAAATAGTTTGTGCAAAATTGTCATTGTTACACATGCTTATATGGAGGACTTTTGCATTAAAATAAAAGCAGTCCCATTTTCAAACTGTCTCTGAGGCCTAACAATGACTATACATGCCTCTTGACTATGTAAAATTGCAAGTCATAACTGTTCCCAGCAGAGTAACATGAAAGCATTACTGAGCCTTCAGTTTGAATTTCTTCACCACCATAAGCAACAAGCTTCGCACACTTTGCCAGATCAAGCTTCTCACAGCACTTACTTCAGCAAACAATTCTGCTGACATAACATTGCACTTTGAACCAGTACCAACTGTGGGCTCTACAAGCTTCCCATTAATCAGAACAGTACAAAATACTTCATTCTTTGCCCACAAATCTACTGTATTGACTGTTTCACCAAGCACAGACACACCATCAACATAAAAAGTAGAGTCACAGCTTTCTAGTTGATCAACTTGCATCTCTGAATGCTCTCTTTTAATAAAAGAATGTGCCCCTTTAGATTTACAGAACCTATTGAAATTATTCCACTTTTTTACAAGTGTGGCACTGCTGACCAAAAGCTAAGCACTTTTCTTGCTTCGGCTCATAGCTACCTCCACAATTACAAAATTTGACTACGAGGCTTGTTACAGGTTTTGCTGAGTCACCCCTCTGCTTTCCTGAGTGTGTCTTGGGTTTACCCAGGGATGTCAGATGTCCCTGTTTGAGCAGGACTGTATTGAGATCAGCAGCCCAATCCTGAGTCCCACACTGCCTTTTAAATTCCTGGCAAAACAGCCTCTGCTTTGTGATTTTTGATTGGCTCATATACCAGCATACGGGCCAATCATAAATCACAAAGTGGAGCTGCTTCTGTTCAGTATGGAACAGTGAGCTGTTCTGTATTGAACAGAAGAGGCTCCACTGTGCAATTTTTGATTGGCTTGTATACCAGTATACCAGCCAATCAAAAATCGCACTGCGGAGTCTCTTCTATTCCGCTGTGCAGTTTATGACTAAATCCCTTTCCCTTCAGTTTGGTGTGTCATACCTGGGTCTCAAATAAAAACACACATTGCATGTGGATGCATTTACATGGAATCTGCCTATCACATCCATATTTATTAGCCCCTTCTGAAGTAGATTAAAACCTAAGACCACCACAGCCATCCAATCCCACCACTTTAACAATACAGTAAATATACTAAAAAGATATATGGTTTTTCAAAGCAAGGTGCTTTTGTGGTAGCTTTGCTCTAGACACAGGCCAAAATGCCAAACCAGTGATGCTTTTAGAATGAGTAATCAGGCAAACAATAGTGCAAGAAGAAACAACTGAAGCTGTTGCAGGCATTTGCCTGCCTTATAATAGCAAGGCACTGACATTCCCAGGAAAGTGGATATCCATCCAGTTTGGAGATGGAAAGGTGTTTTAAGTTCTGTATGTCGGGCTGGACACTGAACTTTCTGTAAATGAAGCCCCACCCAGCAGTTAATGGTTTAATGCAGAACTGCCTGCATGAAAGACCTTTTTTTTTTTAGTCTTCAGTTAGCATGAAGGACCTTTACTTGTTCCTACCTGTGCCTTAACAAATCTGGCATCCCTGGGTTTACCAAAGTTGCTCTGGGTTTTGCTGAAGCAACCAGGTTTTGCTAGAGAAGGCCAGGGCATGGTCCTGCCCTTAGGCCTGTATAATTTAACCTCATGCTGCATACTATCAGCATTAGCACTGGAAGGCACTACAACCATGCATTTCTCATTTGTAAGCATATTTGTGTGCTTTTCTGTGAGCTCATATATCTGATAAGTCTCTATGGCCTTATTCAAAGTTAAATCACTGTCTCAAAGCAAAGTCCTTCTCACAGCATTATCTTTAATACCACACACAAGCCTCTTTTATCAACTCATCTCTTAAATCACCACATCTGCACGTTTTTGCCTTGTTTCTCAAATCAGTTACATATGCTGCAAAAGTTTCACCAGGCTTTTTATCTCTTGTGTAAAATATGTGCCTTTCCATTGTAATATTCGTTTGAGGGTTGCACGTTTCTCTAAATTTATGTTTTAAGCACTCAGGGTCTTCCTGGTTTTTAGCTGGTAACACAATATGGCAGTGAGGCATACACAAATGAGCGTTCTCTTTCAATGGCTTCTGAACCAGCTAAGTTAAGTAGAATAAATGCCTTTGTACATGCGTCTTTGTTAGAAAAAGCAGCCTGTATGAAAATATTGTACTCTTGCTCAAACACTCTTCAGTTTTCAACCACATAATTGTCAAATACAGGTGGACCAGATCTGCGAAATCCCTCTGCCATGACAACAAACAGTAGTATACACCTGCCCCACATAATTATGTGCAATCATACATGAGGCACTTGAAAAAAAATGTCAGCCGCACCATAAACTCTTTGAAATGACCATTTTCTAGGAAATAACTGTACTGTAATTCTATACACACTTGCAAACAATTTGCACATTTTGGATACTTCTAGTAACTTTAGTTAATACAAAAAAGAAACACATAGTGAAAAAAATATGGCTGTTTTCTCTTTTTTATACATTTTATGTGATTCAGAAGTTGTTTCAAGCATTTTTATAAGCATTCCGAGTGTTTTTATCAATATATCTTGTTTTCAAACATTTAATTTAATTAGAAAGTCATTTTGAATGGTTTTAATGCTTTGTTTTATATTCGCTGAGTAAAAAATCATTTGACCAAGTTTTAGTACCTGGATTTATCTTTCTGACCTGTTTGCAAGTCGTTTGAGCTTCGGATGATCCATTCCGTATATTCCTCCAATTTCAGCTGCATGCCTCATGGCCTTGAAAAAGTTTTACTCTGGCTCCCATTCTGACACCATGTCATTCATCTTGTGTATTCAAATAAGATGATGAGGCTGGGTGTTCGTTTAAGTCATTTACTACACACAAACACATCAGGATGGATAACTGGAACATAAAACTTAAACAAACTAACTGACTGACTACTACATACATGCATGCTTACACCTCGGCTGCTCACTACAAAATGGCACTCTTGCTAGCATGTGCTCTGTATTTATATGCACATGCCCATAGACTGGAATAGCAATTAAAGATACATACACATTCTGATCTACACAGGTGACCCAGGTTTGATTAGCGTCTCCGGAGTCTGAGGTGCTGGCAGAGAGAGATGGGCATTAATTTAAGTAAGAAGATTTGGATTAAGTACTTTTAGTTATTAGTTATTAATATTATTAGTTATTAATTGGGCAAGACAGAATGATTTCCTGACTACTGTTGCTACATAGTAGAAAGGGACAATGAGTTTTCCACAAAGGTTCTGAAATCTCTGGTTACAGTATCAGTCATGAGTGGGTGTTTTCTATACTGTAAGCTGTTGTTGTAATTTGTACACCAAAAATGACAGTCCTACATACCACTGCATCCCATGTTAGCCCATTTATAATTCACCATTGATATGTATTGTTGAACCCTTGCAGTCATAATGTGGTATCAGAAACCAAGTGAATGACAACATCCAACTTGCAGTCTTTAACAAATTTAGTTAGCTGTATGTCTGGGTTAGTAGTCGAAGAACCAAGATGAAGATAACAAATAGAAGACAACCTTGTACTAATCCATGAAGAATGCCACTAGGCACCTTTATGCTTTCTGATGTAACATCTCTTACATTAAATATATGGGTTCTGTCTGTCAGCCAGTGTGCAATCTGTCTTACAACATATGAGCATAAAGTCAAGCCTTTAAGCTGATTTGCATTTCCTGAATACCAGGGGTGTAGACAGTTTTTTTTTCAGTTTGTACTCTAAAGTCTAGGTCCACTGTCCCCTCCCACCTCACCCATCCATTCTGTCCCTTTCCAGTCTCTAAACTAATAGCATATTCTCACATGTCCACACAATTTTAAATGGCATTTAGTAGCAGTTATGCAGTGTGACAAGCTTGCCCCACACCAAGGTAGCCAGTCTGACACCACTGCTGACTTGCAGACTGACTGCTGGTGGAACTGTCTGCAGTACTGGTTTTGATTTAATTGATAAAACAGCCTAAACCATTTATAGCAAGAAGCCCCTTCCAGTCTGACTGGAAGCCAGTGTAAACCATTTGTAGTAAGAAAGTCCCCTTCTCTTCATAGCTAAACACAAACTAAACCATTAGCAACAAGCACTAATGGCTTTTCCCACCCCGACAACAAACACCATTGCTGCTAGCACAAGACTGCATGCATGCATGCAAGGCCTTATCCACTCTTTGTAAGTAAAGCACTCATGGGACACCAGCTGCTGGTCAGGTACCAGACTAGGATGTAATCTGTGCCATCTACATAATACTCCACATCCTTGTCCTTGTCAGGCCTTAAACCACCGATCAGCACAACACAGTTGCAGATGTTTTGTCTTCAAATACTGAGCTGAACTGTTTACTGATAAGGTTTAGGTTTAATTGATAAAAAAGCCTAAACCATTTACAGCAAGTGCAGCCCCCTTCCAGTCTGACTGGAAGCCATCTTAAAACATTCACAGCAAGACCCTGTCTTCTCCAGAGCTGAAACACAACCTACAGCAGCAACCAAACAGGAAAACAGGATATGCAGGAAAAAACAACAGCCAAGCGATCCACCAACAGCAGTTTATTTAAAAAGAACTCTGACGTCTCGGCCACAGCCTTCAAGGAGTAAAAACCATCAGAAACCACAGTACATTTTATACTAAAACAAAATTGCCAATTATACAATTAACCAATAAAAATTGGCAATTAATTAAATAACACTCTCCAATTAAAGTCCTCATTTAGACCCAAAGGAGACATTGTTTTAAACTTCAGCATATATACAGCTTCTTTATACAAAAGAACTGATTTAATATCTATATTATTATAACCATTAACTTGTATTTGTTCTAAAACAGTGCCCTGTAGTCCTTTACTAATACCATTATGTACATTCCAAAAATGCATGGCTATAGGGCTAGTTTCCTTTTTATTTTCAATGTCCCTCAAATGTTCTAAGAGTCTCACCTTAAAGGCACGTTTCGTTTCACCAATATAGATCTTATGGCATGGACATTGTAAAGCATATATAACACACTCAGAAGTACAAGAAAATTGTTGTTTGGTCTTAAATC
This sequence comes from Protopterus annectens, assembly GCF_019279795.1. Taxonomy (NCBI): domain Eukaryota; kingdom Metazoa; phylum Chordata; order Ceratodontiformes; family Protopteridae; genus Protopterus; species Protopterus annectens. Next base: position 758,796,162 of record NC_056725.1, on the reverse strand, counting down.
TAATACCATTAATATATGAAAATTCAGGTATAATATGTTTACAAGCTTACAAATTTTGAAACATTCGGTGTATATGACCTCCTCTACTATCTCTTTATGTCTTCTTATTGGCCATGTCTTATTTCAGTCTTGTAGCTAGTCTGTTTCAAAGGAAGTGTTACATACTCTAGCATATAGTTTAACTTTTTAATATTGCAGGTCTTTCACTTTGATGATTCTTTTTATGCAGGGATTGTTCCCCACATTATCCACAAACAATCAAACATTTGTTTCTTCCATCAAACTTTATGGCTCACGACTAGATCACTTTCATTTTTTCACTCTTTGTCTCTCTGGCACATCTTATTCACTATTTTACTGCATTTATCTCTTTATCATGAAGTTTTCTAGCTTATTTACCTGTACTTTGACATCTTTAATGACCCAGCAAAGAAAAGGTTATTTTTTAATGCTAAACTGGCTCAGACGATGCTATTCTTTTCCCACTTCCTGAACTGCAAGTCTGAGTTATTTGTGCCTGTATCTGTTTTCTAGTATCTGAAAACTCACAATTTGTTTCCAGTGCCATTTATTTTGTGTAGTATGTTTGTTATTTCTTGCTGTTTCTAAACTGCATTCTCAAATTTAGAATTCAAACAGTACCGTTGTGGGGACTGAAAGTGGTTTTATTATTCAAGTTACTCCATCCTCAACCAGACATTGCAATTTTTCTATCTTTCTGCCCAACCCCCTCTACTCTTCTTGAGTTCCCAATGGTTCTTTACCAGTGATCTGAAATGCAACCCTTTAATGGGTGGGTGTTTTTACTCCTTGGAAGATGCAGCCTGATAGCTGCTCAAATATTAGGACATCAGGGATGGAGTTTACAGGAGGAAGTGGATAGGAGCTAGGACCAGTCATCTGGTAGTGACTTTCACAAACCCTACTATAGAGCAAGGAATGCACAGTGACTTCATGAGTGCATGGTGTATGCTTCTTTTGTCAGACACTTGGACATCTGTTGCTTTCCCCTCTTTTAATTTCTGGCACATGCTTGCCTAGTTCCTGGTCATTACTAGTTATACTGTACTAAGGTCCTATGACCTACCCTGCCCAGTAGGATAGCAGACTCTCAGCTGCATTATCCTATCATTGTATTCCAAACTCCTCCAAACCCTTCTGGGGTCTCAAATTCATTGTTAAACACAAGTCACTGGTGACCTCATAGTGCTTTATTAACCTTTCTTGCATATCCACAAACTTACTGTTAGGGTCTGACATGATGTCATATAGTTGGTAAACCATGCCTTCATGCTTTTAGTCTTTTATCTGATGTTACGTTTAATACTGTAACATAATCCTTAATCTTGTTATCCATTTTTTTCAAAAAATAAATGGCACTGGAAACAAATTGTGTGTTTTCAGATACTAGAAAACAGATACAGGCACAAATAACTCAGACTTGCAGTTCAGGAAGTGGGAAAAAAATAGCATAGTCTGAGCCAGTTTAGCATTAAAAAATAACCTTTTCTTTGCTGGGTCATTAAAGATGTCAAAGTACAGGTAAATAAGCTACAAAACTTCATGATAAAGAGATAAATGCAGTAAAATAGTGAATAAGATGTGCCAGAGAGACAAAGAGTGAAAAAATGAAAGTGATCTAGTCGTGAGCCATAAAGTGTGATGGAAGAAACAAATGTTTGATTGTTTGTGGATAATGTGGGGAACAATCCCTGCATAAAAAGAATCATCAAAGTGAAAGACCTGCAATATTAAAAAGTTAAACTATATGCTAGAATATGTAACACTTCCTTTGAAACAGATTAGATACAAGACTGAAATAAGACATGGCCAATAAGAAGACATAAAGAGATAGTAGAGGAGGTCATATACACCGAATGTTTCAAAGTACAGTCAAAATAAGGCAGGTGGGGACATGGCTAAGGATGAGCCTTGAGTAGCAGCATTTTCTGTCAGCTCTGCCTCTTCATATCTTTTATGACAGGAAAATTTGAACATATCTATCTAATACGGAATTTTTTTTACATATTTGGTTTATTCCTAAAGTCTATTTAGATAGTATCTCAATTTTTGTTATTTTTTTATATTTTCCTGTCAAATTATAAGAGTCAAGTCTCTGGCACCAGTTAACAGTATGAGCTTCACTAAATCTTCGCATCAGGATATCTCATTAAAAAAGGAACTACAAACTTTACTTTCTACCATCCAGGAACTCTCTACAAAAATAGATAAATTGGATCTGAACTTGGATAATTTTAAGGAAAAATGTTCTCAACAAATGGAAACTATCCACCAAGACCTTAAGCAACAAAAAGAACAAATCAATGGAATAGAAACATCTTTAAACGACATGGACTGTAGAATTCAAGTAAATGAACACAATTTAGAAAACCTTTTAAAGCAAAACTCCTTACTGTCAACAAAAATAGATGATCTGGAGAACAGATCTCGAAGAAACAATATCAGAATCTTTGGGTTGCCAGAAAATGTGGAAGATAATAATATGGAGAAATTTTTAACATCTTGGTTACCAGAGATCCTACAACTCCCCCCTTTCATATGGAATTGAAAGGGCTCACAGATCTTTGACTACATCAAAAAGAATAAAGCTAATTCTACAAGATCTGTCATAGTTAGATTTTTGTCCTCTCTTGACAAAGAAATTGTACTGAAGACAGCATGGTCCAAATCACCCATCAAATTTAAAGATAATCTCATCCGGTTTGACAATGATTATTCTTCATCAGTAATTGCCAAAAGGAAACTATTCTTGCCATTACTCAAAGAACTTAAAAAAGCTCAAATTAAAACACACTTACTTTTTCCAGCAAGGCTAAAAATCTTTCTTCAGGACAGCCCCAAGATATTTGATGAACTTGAACCAGCCATCGCATATATAAAATCAAATAAAATCCTGGATAAAATAGATGATATGGACTGGGCTTCCACTAGCCTTAAGAGATTAGCAGAAAACGGATCTTGGAAAACTCTAGACCACAAAAAGAAACTAAAAAAAAAATAAATGACTTGAGTTAAACCACAATGTACAGATTTTTTTTGTTCTAATATATAAATTATAAATCTTTCTACATAACCCAGAAGTCTTATGAGATGAAAATGGTTCAACAGGTGAGTGTTGAAATTACTTTTTCCACTTTCTTTGGTTTGTGTTAAATATTATTTAATTTTCTGCTATTTGTTATATATTTAATAGTTATTAATCCCATGCTCCTTTACGATCTATTAATATTAGTATCTAGTTCATTAACTTAACATAAAATATCCTTTACATGATATAACTTAATCATATACAAGCTGGAAGGGAATATGTGTTCTCTAGCATTTGACAGTCCGAGTGTTGTCCTTTGTGACTTGCGGTCTCTTGGATGGGGTCCTTGTTACGCTGTCATTTTATAGTTACATTTGGACTGTTGGAGTAGTCTAGCATTCTATCTGCTTTGTAGTGAATGGTTCTTATTTTTTGTTGCTTTTTTATGTCAATTTGAGCGACTTTTTTGTAGTTTGTGGGTCTTGGCTACTCTGCTTTGTAGCTCTGGAGTGATGCTGATAAGTTAGCGTTGTTGGACGCATTGTTTGATCTGGCTTTCATGTGTACACGCTGGGGTTTATTGACCTTATTTATTTTGTGCTTTGTATTTGGTGTCCTGTTATTTTTAGGGAGATTTTGTGTTGGCTGTGGACTTCTTTGTGGGAATTTTTGGGGGTTTGTTTGTTTTTTTTTTTTTTTTTGCTTCATTTTAACTGTGTTATGCCTTGGGGCTTGGATTTGATCCATGCTGCGACGTTTTTTTTTCTCCCTCTGCGAGTGTTTGTATTGCTCTCAGTATGTTCGGGATGTCTTGAGCACTTACTGAGTTGTTGGAAGTTAGTTTTGCATGTCTCACTATCACTCTCTTTCCCACCGCAACCTCCAGCTGATTATTCAAACTTGTAGACTAAAGATCAGCTGTTAGATGACTTTCCAACGCAGAATGACGTCATCAGCACTCCGACCACAACATGGAAGCATCCAACGCACGGATCTTCATCCATCTCAATGGAAAATCAACAACATTAATTTAATGTCGTCTGTAACTCCAAAATTACATCCAGCCAGTAAATGTTCAACCTCTCGGACTCTCGTACATCACATTGTGATCAATTTGAATTAAGAAGAGATACAAAGCCACGATAGAGGCGTGAGTGGAGGGGCAGGGAAAGGAGAGTAGGAAGAGTAGAGAAAGAGGGAAAGAAAGGAAAAAAAGAGAAATGAGACCCATATATAAAGGCACTGTATTTAAACTCACAAATAATGAATATTCTTGGACTTTGATGGACTATATATGCATAAAGCAGATCTGTTGCTTAGTATATTAACACTATTTGTCTTTATATTTTTAATAACACATACTTCTTGCTTTACTGTGCATTTTTTGTTTAAAAGGAAAAAGGAAGAAGGGGGAAAGAGGGAAAAGAAAGGAGAAAGAAAAAGAAGAGAATAGAAAAGAAATACTAGCCTGCTAACATACAGTTGTAATCCAACAATGTAACTTTAAAACTACATGATCTTTCAAAAGTGGAAGGGAGGGAGGAGGAGAAAAGAAAAAGGGAAAAGAAACAAGTATTGAACTGTTCTTTTTAATATTATAATAATTAATATAACTGCCTTATGTTGCATACTGAGATGTTGTTCAATATATAGTATATTATTCATTTTTAGTAACAAAGCCATTTCATTTGTCTACTTAACCTGATATAAAGAAGTATTTTATTGCTTATGATATTATCTCTATTTTGTTTTTAGAAAGAGAGGGATACAATAGTTACATTTTATGGCATTGTTTTTTGTGTGGCTTATCTGAAACACCCATTTTACTTTTTAGAATGATAATTTCAATGCTCTCTATTAATCACCACACTCATTAAGCTACTTTTCTTGCTTTATAACATCACAACCTGTTTCAAAACATTTCATGGCATAGCCTCAGTGCGATGTAATGACATGTTATAGGAAGAGGGAGAGTAAGTTAGAAAATAAGGAAGGCAGATGACTAGTCCTTATTGTCATATATTTTTCTTATTATAGCCAGAAATATTCTATATACACCACTCTTATTCTGTCATTACATGGCGCTATTGACTCTGCATTTATAAACATTACAATATTCATCAACACACTTGTATTGGTATTCAATAACTATGTCTAGTAAGTAGTATCATTTTAGTATATACCACTAATAAATGGATTATTGGATTATTGTTAAGACATACTGTATAAATACATGAAAGGTCATAACTAGGCAGTTCCTGACTGAAATTTGCTGCTAGTTAGAAAGACAATTTGAGTGATTGATGTCACTCAAATTAGGAGTTTTTAACTCCAGAAGGGTTTGTTTGTTTTTTTTAGTTAATAGTTTTTGTTATAAATTTTTGAAAATAATGTTATTGATGTTCACTACAACTCACATAAATGACCACTATTTAAACATATCTTTGGTTTTACTACTTTATTATATGATATATAGAAATACTGTTGTGTTCCTTATATCTATCTCTTATATATTAACAGACAAACAACTAATAACACTCAGAGTTAAAATGTATTATTAAACAAAGAATCTAATTCATGACTTCCTTACATTGCATTTCACTTAATGTTAATGGATTAAACAACCCAAATAAGAGAAGATCTTTAATTAAATATCTTAAACTTCAAAATTCTCAACTGATATTCTTACAAGAAACTCATTTGATATAAGATGGCATTGCCAAATTAGACTCTAAATCCTTTTCTCTGCTAGTTAGTTCTGAACATGTTCAAAAAAAAGAGGTGTTGCAATACTATGGAATAACAGACTTCCTGTCCCTAGAATAATAGATACATACCAAGATAATAAAGGTATGGTAGCATCAGTCACAATAGAATTTAATAGTAAAATATTCACTTTATTTAACATATATTGGATTCCTGGCATTGGACTTAAAACAGCACTGCAACATATAGAACACATTATTCAATTTTCAAAAGGCAACATGATACTAACTGATGATTTTAATTGTATTTTTGATAGTAAAGACTCCACTTTCACTGGTAATAGAAGGATTTCATCCACTGTCAGGTTATTGAAAGAATTTACTGAATCCTTTTGTTTGAGAGATATCAATAACTATGCAGATACTAAATCATTATTCTACACTTTTTTTCTCACAGACATAACTCATTTTCAAGGATAGACAGAGTTTTTATCTCTAATAACTTAGTTGATTCTTTAACCAATGCTAAGGTGATTGCATGTCCCCTCTCTGATCACAACTCTATAACTTTTGACTTATTTATTTACTCATTATATAATGCTCAGATAAAGAGGATTCCAGCATACATTACTAATTTGAATGATTTTAAATCCTTCATATCTATAGAAGTTCATAACTTCATTGAACACAGTGCCACTAATGACACATCTGAAATTTTCATATAGGATGCAATGAAAGCCTATTTAAATGGTAGGATAATTGATTGATATTAAAAAAAGAATTACTTGGGATAATGAATTAAAAGAGATACAATCAAAACTTGATCATTTGAATCTAGTCCTTTTAAAAAACAAAGAAGACAAAACTATTAAAATAAAAAAAAATAACAAAGATAAAAACAAAACACTGGGATTGAGCTTAATTTAAAAAAAATTATTTATTTTATTTCAATGGAAGCCTTTTTTGATTTTTGTTTATTTTCAAAGATAAAACTATAAAAAAGATATAGATTCTTTAAATAAGAAGTATTTTGAGATTTTAGATCATAAGATAAAGATTAGCTTAGAGAAATTTAAATTTATTACTTTTTCATCAAACCCTAGATCCATAAATATGCTAGCCAACAAAATTAAAAGAATGAATACATTTAATCACATTAAGGAACTTTATTCACCACAAAAAAAGAAAAAGGTTTCTGATCTTCATAATATATTAAATTAATTTAGAGAATTTTTTCTAAACTAAATCAGTCCACTGAGTCAATAAAGCCCATAACTGACATAAGGTCGTTCATTAATAAAAACTCAAAAAAAAGTTAACTGAAGAACAAGTTGAACTATTAGACAGACAAATAACCCTTAAAGACATTCAAGTACAAATCAACAAATTAAAACAAAACAAAGCCCCGGGTAATGATGGCATCATCCCTGAAATATATAAAATCCTATCTACAAAAGCTCTCTCAATTTTACATTCAGTTTTCAGTATAGCTCAAACTAAAAATTTAATCCCACCATCGTGGAAATATACCTTTATCACTCCCATCTTAAAACAGGATAAGGATCCTACCAAATGTAATTCATACAGACTGATTTCTTTATTATATACTGATTACAAAATGTTCATGTCTATTTATGCAAATAGACTCAAACATTCCTTCCTAGTTTAATAGACTCTGATCAAACTGGCTTCATTATTAACAGAACCTCATATGACAACATTAAGAGAATATTAACCTTAATAGAATCAGTGAAGAACTTAAAAGATAACCTAACTATAATTAGCTTAGACATAAGTTGTGCTTTTGACACAATAAACTGGGACTATTTATTTATACTACTGGAAGAACTTAACTTTTCCAAAAACGTTATAAATCTTATTATTCAACTATACACTGATTGTCAGGCATATGTCAAAATAGGCTCCTATATCTCACAATTTATACCTATTGAAAAAGGCACTAAACAAGGCTGTCCATTATCTCCCCTTTTATTCACCTTAACTATGGAACCATGGGCTAATCTGATTAGGGATAATACTAACATTAAAGGTTATGATTTGGGTTTTAATGAAACATCAAAAATACAACTGTTTGCAGACGACATATTGATTACATTGGGGGTAAAAATCCTACCTTGTCAGAGTTATTTAATAATATGGACAAGTTTCAAAAAAACTCAGGTCTTAGATTCAATCATAATAAAACACAAATTCTCTTAGTTGGTCAAAAAAATTCAACATACAAGATAATTTTAAGAAATATTTAGCACAAACTCAACAAATAACATATCTAGGTATAATTATTTCTAATAACTTAAAAGATACACTAAAAATAAATTTCAACAAAAGTATTCAAATCATAGAAACATTAACAAGCTCATGGTTAAAAATAAGATTTTCAATGGAAGAAAAGTTGTCACTTATAAAGATGGTCTTACTTCCTAAAATGTTGTATATAATACAGTCTATATCTATACCCCCTACCCATATAATTAAAAAGTTTAATTCTCTTATTAATAAGTTCCTCTGGCATCCAATTAAATCTAGAATTGTGTTATCAATCCAAATGTACAACTGGGATAATGGTGGTATTGCCTTGCTTAATCTAGAATTTTACACAATTTCATTAGTAATTAAAACAATTACTCTTCTTACAGACAGTAAATATTCAGCTAACTGGAAAGATTGTATTCTTTGTTTATCTCAAAATCCTAAAAATACTAATGAAATTAATATGTCAAACTTAATAAACAATACATTTATTTGGAGATTGAAAGAATTTTTTTTCATATCACTACACTCAAATATATAGATCTAACTACATAATTTTAATTTTAAAATCCTTCAAAAACTTTATCCTTAGACACAAATCATATGAAAACTGGATATTTCTTATTTTCCCTATAGCCTATACACAAAGTATCCTCTTCACTACAGATTATCATAAAATGTCTTTATTTAAACAAAAGCATTTATTAGTTTGGTATCAAATGATGAACAATAACGAGTTAAAACCACTTAACATTCTTATTGAAGAGAACAATTTTGATTCATTGTTATGGCTAGACTTACAAGAAGCTAGGAAATATATCAAAGATAAGCTTGATCTTATTCCTTCTACAACTAAAATTATATTCCCTAGGCTAATAGAGTACTTAATGGTTTTCATTCAACAGAATGACCCCAAAAAATCAGTCTCTCACACATATACAAATCAATAAAATCAGATTTAGATATTCATTCAGAAAATTATTGGAAATCTTTTATCACCATTAATAATTCTTATCCTTCAGATAAAGATAAACTATGTATACTCCAATCAGCTTGTAAAACTACATCCTCACATAAATGGAGAATTTTCACTTGGAGATTTTTAAACAGATCATTCCTTACACCATTTACAATCAACAAGATATCTAAAGAAAATGTTTTATGCTGGAGATGTAAGAACAATATTAATGCAGACTGGGCTCACATATTTTATGATTTTCACCTATTAAAGAAATTTTGGGATGATATCAACAACTTCCTATAAGCTATCTTTACAGATAATTTTTCAATCAATGAATCACTTATTTTGTTTAACACTCCAGTCCCAAATTGTGTAAAATCAAATAAGTATTCAATCTTGTGGTCTGTTCTATCCATTGCCAGGAAAGAAATCACTAAAAATTGGAAATCGCCACAAATCCCTTCTTTTCAAAACTTTAAAGATCTTCTCAAGAACGTCTCTAAACTTGAAATGATGACAATTAGAGCTAAATCATCAGGGAACACAACAACTTACAATTATTGGAATAGTATAAATGACCTACTGGTAAACCAATAAATTGAAACTAATATCAGTTTTTATTTTTAAGATAAATAGTGAACTTCACCCATATTTAGTGAACACTATTGTAAATAGTTATGTTTATTCTTGTTTTTTATATCATTACTTTCTGTTTTTATTTATTGTATCATAAAAATCTATTCAATTTTTTTATAACAGTTGTATGTTTCAGTCCTGACTTTAATACATTTTTATCAATAAAAAAATAAGGCAGGTGATATTAATAGGGTGAAGGACAAATATTCATATGTGTACTCATAATCCATGAGAAAAACAGTTAGCTTGCAAAAGTCTAAAGATGGCAAACAATGATTTCATTTCATAGACAGTACTACTGATGAAAGTTTGTTTTGAGACAGAAGCAAGTAAATGAGGAATCATCCAGAACAATTTTATCAGAAGGACTATGATCTTGCATTTAGATGGTCTCAAGACAAAATCATTTAAAATAATAAATATATTTAACTCTTCCATGATGACAGGAGAGAAAGGAGAAAGAAAGAATAAAACATCATAAAATAATGTAAACAATGGAGAAGAATGTGAAGTCATGAAGTGCTTTATTGCACCAAGAATACTGTCCTTCAAGAAAAAAAAATGAGATGATTTGATATCCTGACAGCATTTGGGCTATATGGTCATAAAAGGATGTGGTCATTTCTGTTCTTGTAGCCAAACCCAGAAAATAGTGACTCAGCTGTGCACAGATGTCAGTCTTACCAGGCAGAAGCGTTGACCCTTGATAGAGCAGATGAAGAAAAAAAGGCTTTTTGATATAACCCTGCAACTCAAATTCTCAATTGACTTGTATTGCGGTGATGCAAATGGGCCTGGTGCAAAATGAATACATAATGCTCAACTAACTATATATATATATATATATATATATATATATATATATATATATATATATACACACACATTCATTCACACACACACACACACACACACACACACACACACACACACACACACACACACACACACACATATATGTATACACTTCATATATGCTTTAGCCCTGTGAGTTTAATAGGGAGGTGTGAGTGTGGAATTTAGTGCCCATTTTTTGAAAAGGGTTGTTGCTTCTTTTGACAATTTAATTTTTTAGTTGGTTAAGTCAGCTACATGGCTCTGTGATGCATTTAGTTAAATAAGCAATACTCTTTTTAATGAAGCACAGCCTTGTTTACAGTATTCAGTGTAAAAAATGCCTACCTTTTAACATAATGTTGTTTTTCACTTGTGTTCTATTTGTAGCACAGTGAATCACCTTGTCAGAAAGTAAAAACATCTCACAAGACATCACTAGGATGTTGTATGTTTGTGTACTTATGCTCTAGTAGACAAATATGTGATGATTTACCTTCGCTAACTCTTATTCCCATCTGATGCTGAACCTGTACAAATGTTCAAAAGCCTTGAACTATTTTCTATGTTTATCACAGATTATGATGATGATGATGCTCTGTTTATCAGTGAAATTATAATAAATCTGGTTGAGTAAATAGAAATGCCTTGAAATTCCCTAGTGCTTTTGCCCAGTTAGTCAATAAGTGTTACATTTAGAAAAAATCAAGATGTATGTAAAAAGGTCTAAATGCTTATCTGTTTTATTTTTCAGTTTTATAATCTCTTTCCAACTATTGTGGAATCTTTACCTGGACCACACAAAAGATTCCATAAAAATATTCAGCAGCTAACATCCTTTGTTACAGCAGCCATTAAAGAACACGAGGAAAAACTGGATACTGCATCACCTTGTGATTATATTGATTGTTTTCTCATCAAGCAAAAGCAGGTAAAAAATAATATTAACTTGCAGAGTCAACAAAAGACAAATGCAGATCCCTTAGTCTAAGACTCTTGTTTCTTAGTTCTGCCTTCAGCAAATATTCTTTACTAAAATATACTAGAATTATTATTTAATAAACTATGTTATCACTTCCAGGATTGCATGAGTCTAGACAGACTGCAGTGGTAGTAACTGATGGAAGCAATTGCCGACAGTGTATATTTATATATGTGTGACGACCATGCCCTGGCCCAGCAATCAAGGAGCCTCAATCCTCACCGCTAACACCAGGGAGGTCATCTCATAGAAGAGGAAAGGACAACAAATACACACAGTAAAGTACAATTTCTCTTAAGTGCACACAGAGATCACAGTCAGTCTGGGGCTGGTTGCTCCCTTGCTCTCCAGGTCACAAACTGCATTATTTTGCAATCTAACACCTGCTCAGGAAACTACAACAATAAAAGACATTTCACATGTATACTCTAACAATTATTCCTTAAGTTAAGACAATAAAAAGCCAGCGGCTTCCGCACCACTTTTTTAGATAATTGTAACTTCAAAGAACATTTGAAATGCTTTGCTTGGTTTTCTTTACAGCAGATGGCAATGTTGCAACAATCTTGAAGTTCACATTTTACAGTGTTTTCTTTCATTTAAGAACACAACCCTGTATTTTACATTTATTTATACAAATGATAGTATTATGTATCAAATTCTATTTGACTAGGCTGGCAGCCTTCACTCATCTTTCCTCAATCTTCACATCTCTTCCTCCCTGGAGAACTCAAGCTAGTTTTTCAAGTGACCCTTGACAAATGCCGCTTGAGTGGGTTAGGTCTATCTGAGGGTACCTCACCCCATTCCCTGTCTTGAGAGCCCATCTGCATTGGCATTGCTGCTCCCACTATGGTGCCACACTGACATATCATGTGGTTGCAACCCCAGGCTCCATCTTAGCAATTTGGCATTTTGCTGACTGGCTCTGTTTAACCATATTAGAGGGTTGTGATCTGTCATTACAGTGAATTTTCTTCCATACAGATAAGGCTGAAGTTTCTGCAATGCCCATACTATAGTTAGACATTCCTTTTCTACAGCTGCATAGCATTCCTCCCTGGGTTGGAGCCTACGACTGAGATAAACCACTGGATGCTCTTCCCCCTCTGAAGAAATCTGGCTAAGTACAGCCCCCACCCCACAGTTCAAAGCATCCACTTGCACAACAAATTCTTTGCTGTAATCTGGACTGGCTAACACAGGGGCCCTCCCAAAGCTTCTTTAAGCTTCTGAAATGCCTGCTCACATGCTGGGGTCCATACTATCTTATCTGGCCTGTTCTTCCTTGTCAGGTCTGTGAGGGGAGCAGCTATGGTATTATAACTACGGACAAACTTTCTGTAGTACCCTGCTGTCCCTAAGAATGCCCTCACCTACTTTTTGGTAACATGTGCAGGCCATGCCTGAATAGCTTCCACTTTGGCAGGTTCTGGCCTTATCTTACCACTCCCCACTCTATGTCCTAGGTAGGAGACCTCTGCCATACCCACCTGACATTTGCTCGGCTTATTGGTCAACCCTGCCCACTGTAGTCTGCCCAGCACCTCCCCTGACATGCTGAAGCTGGGGCATTCTTCATCCCATAGGGCATCCTTGTGAACTCATACAAGCCAAAAGGAGTCACAAAGGCTGACTTCTCTCTAGCACTGGGTGTCAAGGGCACCTGCCAGTAAACCTTGGTAAGATCAATGATTGTAAGATACTTAGCTCCACCCAGCTGCTCTAGGGCCTCGTCTGTCCTAGGCATGGGGTAAGCATCTGACTCTGTGTGACTATTTAATTTCCTGTAATCCACACAGAACCTGGTGCTGCCATCCTTCTTTGGCACCAACACCACTGGCAAGGTCCAGGGAATGTTGGACTCTTGAATCACCCCTAGTTCCAACATCTCCTGTACTTCTTCCCGCAGAGTCTATTTGACTCTCTCAGGCACCCTATAAGGGGCCTGCCTAATAGGCCTTTGGGGTCCTGTATCCACCTGGTGCTGCACCAGGTGGGTGCTCCCTGGTTTCCTAGTGAACACGTCCCCAAATTCCTGCAACACTGCCCGGATTTCTCGAACCTGGGTAGGAGATAGCTGCTGGGATATTGCTACCCCTTCCACCGAGGTGTCAGCCCGAGCCTCACTGAGGAGATCAGTCCCCAGATCTCCCTCAGACTCCTCCTGCAATCCACTGCAAATGCTCAGCACAAGGGCCTCCCTATCATGGTAAGGTTTTGTCATGTTAACATGGTACACTTTGTGCTCCTGCCATCTGCCTAGCACTTCCACCATGTAGTTAACATCACTTACCTTTCTTACCACCTTGTAGGGACCCTCCAAAGCTGCAAGGTCTGACAGGAATGAGAACCATTACCTGCTACCCCACAGCATATTCTCTAGCTCAAGCATTCCTGTCATACCACACCTTTTTCTGTTGTTGGGCTTCTACCAGGTTCTCCTGGGCCAAGCCCATGAGTACCCTGAGCCTTATCCTGAGGTTTAGGACGTATGCCATAACAGACTCCTTGTGAGACTCACACTCACCTTCCCACTCATCTCGAATTAAATCTAGAGGTTCCCTCACCCTATGCCCATGCAGCAACTTGAAGGGTGAAAAACCTGTGGATTCCTGAGGAACCTCTCTGTAAGCAAACAACAGATGGGGCAAATATTTGTCCCACTCCCTCTTAAACTGATCTGCAAATGCCCGTAGCATGGACTTCATTGTAGAGTTTAACCTCTCAACAAGACCATTAGTCTGGGGGTGTTAGGGGGTGGTCTTCATGTGCTTCACCCCCACAGGACTTCCACAGACAAGCCAGCAGGTCTGACATGAAATTGGCACCTCAGTCAGTCAGTATTTCTTTTGGGAAACCCACCCTGCTGAAAATCTCTAACAAAGCATTTGCCACCTTCTCTGCCTCAATGGATGACAAAGCCACTGCCTCAGGGTATCATGTAGCATAATCCACTACCACTAGGATATACTTTTTCCCTGATGAACTTGGGGTACTCAGAGGACCCACAATATCCATAGCTACCCTCTGAAATGGCCCCTCAATCACAGGTAAAGGCATCAAAGGAGCTCTCACCTTGTCTCCTGCCTTGCCTACCTTTTTTGCCACTGCTCACAGGTCCTGCAGTACCCTGTTACATCTCTGGAATTTCCAGGCTAATAGAAGTTTTGCATAATATGCCTCTTTGTACGTTTTATGCCCATATGACCTGCAAAGGGAATATCATGGGCTATGACTGGAAGTGCCAGACAGTAGGCTCAAGGCACTACCAACTGCTGTACTCTCCGACCTTCTAGTTCTCTCTCAGGGGTCCACTCTCTGTATAGTAACCCTTTCTCGCAGTATACAGATTCCCCCTTCCCTTGAGAATCAGGTGTCTCCCTATATACCTGCCTCAGGCCTTGCAATGTAGGGTCTAAGAGCTGAGCCTGTCTCAACTCTCTCCTTGAAACCCTTCCCAGATCCCCTTCCATGGGAAGTCTGGCATCCTCTGACAGTGGTGCCTCACTGTCAGCCTGGGTACTACTACTCACCTCTACCTTTGCAGTTACCCTTTCCAAGGGACCATCAGTACCCACAAGCAGCTGTGGCTCACATTCAGTCTCACTACTACAGCGTAGCTCACTCCCTGAAGTAACCACCTCAGCAGTCCTGGCTACAGGTATGCAGTCTCTCTGTGTCTCCCCCAGGCTTCCAGACCAACATGCTTGTCTCCTAGCCTCACTGTGTATAACTGCATAAGTACATGGTACTGCCTCATCCGAATCCTTCCCTCTCAGGACATCTGCAGGATGGTAGTTCTGTACACCTGTTATCTCAAGACAACCTACTACTGGCATTTTGTCTTTCCCACTTACTGGCGCCCTCACCTTTGGTTCCCCACCTTGCCTCAGTGGACACCTATATGCCACACGGCCCCACTGGTTGCATTCAAAACATTTAACCCTAGCTCCTGGATGTGTACCTGGACTAGTGACTTCCCCTGCTACTGGCGGATTCTGTTGGGGCAGTCTGTGCTGCCCACCATGGGTTCCTTTAGACCCATGAGCAGTACTGGGGGTCCCCTTCCTGTGCAGGGCTGCCCTGCTGGCCAGGTATAGGTCTCCCTTCTTCCCCAACTCATCTGAAGTAGCACATTGTCTATCAGCTAACCAGATCCTCATGTTCTCAGGCAAAGTGCTAAGGGCTTGTTCCCTCACCAAAAGGTCTGCCAGCCCTTCAAAAGCGGTGACCTGACATCCACTCACCCAGCTATGAAAATAAGTGCTCAGTTCAACAACATATTCACATACATTTTCATCTGCCTTGCATCTATGCTCACAAAACGTTTTCCTGTACATTTCAGGTGTTAGCTTAAAGCATTGTAACAGACATTTCTTTACAGCAGTATAATCAAAACAGAGTCAGGCATTTGTGATATACAAGTTACAGCTTTCCCACAGGAACTGTACCCAGAGCCTTTGGTCAACACTATACTGTTTGCATACCCTTTCAAACATGTGAATGAAACTATCAAAATGATCCCCCTCTTTAAATTGCAGAAGAAATTTACTGACCTTTTGTGCTTCTGGGGTCCAGTTACTCCCTTCCCCATTACCTCCATGACTCTGGCGACGAGTCAGCATTTCCCTCTCATGCTTCCTCTGACACTCCTTTTCTTCAGCTTCTATCTCCAAATGCCTGGCCTCCAACTCAAGTCTCTTTAGCTCCAGCTGGATTTTTAAGTCCACTGCAGAAAGATTGAGCTGTCCATTCTCCAAGGATATTGTATCTCCACTACCAGTCTGATTGTCCTTCGCAGAAAGATTGAGCTGTCCATTCTCTGAGGATATTGTATCTCCACTGCCAGTCTGATTGTCCTCCTGGATGCTGTTTTCTGATGCACCTGTACCCAAGGCTGCAATTAGGTCTGCCTTAGTCAGGTTTCCATGCACCAGTCCCCTAGCCTGGCACATCTCCACCAGCTGGCTCCTTGTCATCTTTCCATACTCCTGTGCTGACATGCTGACCTCTCACCCTGACTAACTAAGCTAACAAAAGAAATAAAACAATTGTGATCTGAACTCTTAGTATACACTGCGTGACTGATTTAGACTTCAAAACACCTTCAGAGATCACTGTACATAAGCTACAGGATTCACTCTACCCCCACCGCTGCCAAACAGATATGTGAGGATAACTTATCCCAACCACTGCCACCAGATATCTGATGACCGTGTCCTGGCCCAGCAGTCAAGGAGCCTCAATCCTCACCACTAACACCAGGGAGGTCATCTCATAGAAGAGGAAAGGATAACAAATACACACAGCAAAGTACAATTTCCCTTAAGTGCACACAGAGATCACAGTCACTCTGGTGCTGGTTGCTCCTTTGCTCTCCAGGTCCCCAATATGACTCCCCACTGGCACAGCTATAGGGTCCAGATCTCAGCCTAGCTGGCAAGCTAACCTCCAGTACCCTCTCTGTCCCCACCAGTGGTTCGTACCCGTGCCCAGGTAGCTGACACACCACACACACTTTGAGATAAGTATTTATACAACTTCACAGACACTCCTGGGAAAGGCTGACACAGATTCTCCAGCTGTGCCCCTTTACCCAGACTATACGGTAGTAATTTCTGCCACCACCAGCTAACATTTATCAGCTACCCAGAGGTCCTTGAAAGGGTTTCCAATTGTTACTGTGGAATATTATTATCCAATTGGTAATGTGACTATTCAGTCTAAGGCTTTTTAGAGTGGCTTACTACAATGAACTCTATAAATATGCAATGTACTCTAGAGCTTACTTTGTCTCTACACAAACCAGCCACAGGTAAAGGTTTTTAAAAATATTTAATAATAAATAATTAAAAACACAAGACAATACTACTACACCACAGAGATATCTAAGAGTTCAGAGATCACACAGAAACTTAACATAATACAGTAGGACAGGTATGATGTCAAAGAAAAACACTTAATCTAATTTTCTAATCTTTAGCTAATCTTAAGAGAAAACACAGTGCTACAATCCTACTTACATAGATAAAGAGCATAAGCAGTGCTGGGGTTGATGGTCCAAGACAAAATGTTTTCAGTCTCTCTCTCAACAATAGTTTTTAAAACTCACTAACAAACAGCTCTGCTAAGGCCCTCCCAAATTACGTCATTTTGACACTTAGGTTTTCCCAGTATTCACATTACATCCTTTTGACACTTAGTCTGGAGTTCCCAGGCCACAAACTGCATTATTTAGCAATCTAACACCTGCTCAAGAAACTACAACAATAAAAGACATTTCATATGTATACTCTAACAATTATTCCTTAAGTTAAGACAATAGAAAAAATGTATTCAGCCAGCCGCTTCGGCACCACTTTTTTAGATAATTGTAACTTCAAAGAACATTTGAAATGCTTGGCTTGGTTTTCCTTACAGCAGATGACAATGTTGCAACAATCTTGAAGTTCACATTTTACAGTGTTTTCTTTCATTTAAGAACACAAGCCTGTATTTTACATTTATTTATACAAATGATAGAATTATGTATCAAATTCTATTTGACTAGGCTGGCAGCCTTCGCTCATCTTTCCCCAATCTTCACAATATGTATCTAGAAATGTATGTATTGGTGGAACATATTATATACCTTTACAATTATAAGCAATGCATTATATCTGTTTCTCAGGAAGGCAAACAATCTATGAATCTCACTTAGAAAAAAAATGAAAGTAATCAGCTGCAACAGAATCCTGCTGGGACGTTAAAACATGTTATGGCTGTAAATGAGCCAGAATATTCCAAAGTGTCTTAAGAAAACTTCGTTGTTTGAGAACGTGTATTCAGCATTTCAGTTCTTACCAATATTTTTCATTAAAATGTCCGACTGCTTTGAAAATATGAAACTGTTTTAACATTTCGAAGGTTGCAGTGTAGACTACAGAAAGATATTAAATAAAATAGCATACAGTTAAAGCTCATGAAGTTGTTAAGACACAAGACAATTAAGGCAGCTTTGGAAACAGGCATAAGTTTTTTTCCTGTACTGCATTTCTTGTGGCCCAAGGTTTGAGTTTCTCAACTTACATTTGCATTCTTTGTGAGTCCAAGCAAGTCAGTTAACCAGACATGGCTCCTGGTCTGCGTCTGACAAAGGTTAACATGGATCAGATTAAAAATTTCAAAAAAAAAAATAGCAATAGAAAGGCATGTCAAAATAAATCAGATCAGTAAAGAAGCTCAGAGTCATTATCAAGTATTTATAATACCATTACTAACAGCAAATCATCTGATCAGCAGTCTTGTAAAGATGGCAGTAAGACATAGATGTGAAATGAAAGACTGAAGACTGATTGAAACCACACCTCTCAACTGTCCAGATTTTCACAGAATGCCCAGATTTTTGCCTCATGCTTTTGATCTATTCCTCATAAAATGTGTGGTTTTCTGGCAAATCACTGGGATGATCTAAGGACTGAAGTCACTAAATAATAGCATACATTTGAGTTTCAGACTTCAAATGCTTCAGAAAATGTTAACACAAACCCTGTTGCTCTAACAACTTTCTAAGTTTATAACAGCAATATTTAAAATCTGTCCCTATTTTTGCCTTTGTCCCCCCATTTTGTAAGGCTTTGTCGAGATTTTTGTGCAGAGTCTGATCTCAAGAATGGTTACTTGGCGTTGTGTTCTAAGTGTTTCTCATGGAGTCTGATCTCAAGAACGGTTACTTGGCATTGTGTTCTAAGTGGTTCTCATGGGGTCTGATTGTAGTCTCAAGAACAGTTACTTAGCGTTGTGTTCTAAGTGTGCAAAGAGGTTGAGATGTATGGTTGAAACAATGCACTAAATATTAAATAACTATAAAATCTCAAGTTTCATACAGAGGTATCATGTTTCATAGCGTATTTTGTTCATCTAACAACTAAGCATGCACATTTGAATGATTAAGATCAGCAAGTTGCAGCAAGAATTTTATTTTTATGTGTTTTAGTATTGTCAAAGGCTGGCTGTGTGGTGAAATAGAAAAATCAATAGTCCTGAATAAATTTGCAAAACACCATTGTGGTATGATCCTGAAATTTACATATTGAAAGTCCAATCACACTATTCGTTATGCAAAATAAATCTTTATAATTGCCATAAAAAGATTACTTGCAGACAGAAGGATCTTTAGAACAGTCCTTACGTAATGAAACCTGAATTGTTAACTCACATGGTAAAGCTCTTTACTGATACTGTGTGGCTAAACTCTGGAATTCTCTTGCACTGTCTGATAGTGAAATCTCCAACCCCAGTCTACTCAAACTCCAGTGAAACCCATACCTCCATTCCAAATAGATATGTCAATGTTCTTCCCTCCCACATGCAATATCCTAAAATTCTAGGATACCTGCCAATATATCTATTCTAACCACCCAGTATTGAATTATTACTCACATGCTACTCCATCAGTTACACCAAGGTGACTAACTTTCAAAGTATCCTGCATCCTCTCTCCCTCTGTAACTTTCATCCTAACTATAGTAATATTAATAAGTTACCACTAAACATCTCTCCTATCATTTTCACCTCCCAGAGTATCTATATTATTTCAGAGTAAATACTTCTTCTTCTGCTTCACTCCTTACATGTAAAGAGACTCCCACAAGCTTCATACCTACTAGGCATGTGCTCCTCAGGGCTTTTGAAAAGCCTAATCAGAACAAACAAAATAGTTCAGATATATTAGCATCCCAGTCAAAGGGTGCTGTACTATGTCCCCAAAGGGTGAATTTGTTATTACACATCCATTCATCAAATGTGGCTTTAGAGGCAACTTACATGTTTCTTTGTTTAAAGAGCAAGGAGAATGTGTTCCACAGATAGGAATGTGTTGGGTTACATATCTATTGTGCCAAAAGGTTCTCTTTATGTATTAATGAAGACTATGGTCTTTGCGTTGGGGGAAGCTCTAAATCTTGAGAGGTGGTGACAGTAGGTGAGACACCCTGAACCTTTGTGAAAATAGGAAAAGAAGTGTTGATAATGCTGATTCATGTTACTCACTTACTAATTTAAAAAAGTTAAAGAATCTCTAGAAATATAACATACACACACACACACACACACACACATATATATATATATATATATATATATATATATATATATATATATATACACACACACACACACACATATATATATATATATATATATATATATATATATATACGAAGCACTTTACATATGAATTACTGAAATCTCGAATGTCATATGGTCGAGACCATATGGTCGACATTTCAGTAAATCAAATATGTAAAGTTTTAAAAAATAACACTTCACTTACCTTAAAACGTTACATGCACACAGAGGCAAGGCTTCTTTATGCTCTGTGTATGCGTAATTTTATCTTTGTGGTGTTGACAGGAAGTGGAAATCTCCCATTTTGCACTTCCATACAGCGCAATATGGGAGATTTCCTTTTCCCCACTGTAGCGATCTCGGAGTTGGTATATTTAAGTAGGGGGAGTGTGGGGCACAGCCTCGGGGTCGAAGCCCCCCCTGCAAAAGCGATGTTTGACTTTTTTTTTTTTTTGGGTTTCATTTTAGAAGTTCGAGTTTCCAAAACTCGATCTTTTGGTCTCGACCATATGAGGTTCGAGATTTTGGGAATTCGATCTTCTAAAGTGAATCCCTATATACATATGGGTCTACCTACTATTATCGAAATATCACTTACCTGAAAGTCATATCTAAGAGACGACTTCACCAAAAACGTTATTTTAAAGAAAACACGGATCATCAGAATTTTTTTCCGGGAAACTAACCACTTGGATAGCATGGTGAACTTTGCCCTTTTCCCCACTATAATGCAATCTCAGAGTCAGTATTTTTAGTTAGGGGGAATGTGGGGGTCAAAGCCCCCCACTTGGGTGAGTATGATTTGCTTCCATTTGTTTTGTTTTTTTTCTTTTGTGGTGGCCAAGTGGTTGGTTTCCCGGAGTAAAACTTTTTTTTTTTTTATTTGTTCTTTAAAACATATTTTGATTCACTGTTTAAATACTTATCTTATTACATCACTGCAAGCCTAAGACAACATATTTTAATTATCCCTGAATTTTGTTATGGTTTGAAAATAACCCCAACAATCCATTAACGTACCACCTCACAGTCAAGTCTTGTGGTTAGAATCCCATAAAAGGACATAAACTTTTGGAAGTTTCTGCATGGTTGTGCATACAAAATTCTTATATGAAATCATCAAAATATTTGCATTAATCTATTAATGATTCCTGATATTACAGGCATTTTAACAGTTTTGTAACTGCAAGAGTGTCAGTGTATCTCAGGGTATTGGGGGGGGCATGTCATGACCATTCAAACATAAAATACCAGCAAGAGATCTATTACAAAATCGAGTTGTCATTACAACACCTTCACTTTTCAATGTCATAACACATCATTATTTCTTGTGCTTGTGAATCGCATAATCTAAAAGATTACCTTTATGCCACTAGCAATGTTACGTCTGCATTAACATCAAAATAGTTTTCCCTTATCTTCCTTTTACATTAAAAATAACATACAACAACTTGAAACTTTTAAAGTCTGTGTAAAAGGCAAGTGGAAATGGAAGGGATTAAACCTGGCATTTTAAAATAAAGAGACATTAGTTCTCAGTATAATGATTTCCTCCTTTGCAGTATTAAATGTATAGAATTCTGGATTTGTGTTCTCTAAGGCCATTGCTTAAAGATGCAAGTTTAAAACAAGACTATTATTAAAATATCACTGCATGGCTGTGTAAGAACCTGTGGGGGTGGGACTTTTGTTAATTTGTCACATTTACTTTTTTACAAAAGCAAATATTAAAAATGGTTATATTTTAAATCGGAGTTTCTCCCTGTATAAAACAGACATTGCGGATGTCTTTCTCTATTGCTGCTTGGAAAGCAGTCATTAATGTCTCTGTCAGGATCATTTCATGCATATTACATTCAAGGATGTTAGTTTACAGTCACTGAAAAAAGTCTTTTCTGAGAATAGACTTTGTCTTGTTGTGGCAGAAACCATACTGTCTGGATTTTAGCAGACTCTTACAAGCAGTTTATTTTTTAATTCATCTGGAAAATAATTCAGAACACCAAGTGCATTCACATAAAACAACTCCTAAGAATTAATCTTGCATTGTTGTTTAATTAATTAATTAATTTATTTATTTATTATACGTTTATTTAATTTATGACATCCTTGAAATGTACCACTGCTTTAAGACTTATTACTGATTTGTTTAACTTGCATATATCAGTCAGACTTTGCTGACTGCACAAAACATTAGACTTGGAAGTTTTCCTTTCCATAATAAATGTAACAGTCATACCTCGCAGGTGTACCTGAATATGAGGAACATTCCACATTTGGCGGTCTTAAAAAACTCATGTTCCTCGAAATTCCACATTGAAAGGGCCTGTCACACATTCAGTGTTAGCAATTTTTTTAACTGATATCCATGGTAAATAGAAATAAATCATATTCATTCATTTAAGAACTGCTCTGTAAGTAAACATATTACATTTTAACCATTCTATGAGCTTCTTAGTTGAAGCTGTTAGTAAGCTGTTAGTAAGAGTTCCTCATTTTGCCCATTTATTCCATATTATGAGAGGTGGTGTTTCTCATTTAGGAGATGGAAAGTTGAGAGCTATCTTATCACTTGATGGCAAGACATAGTACTTTGTTTTTACTCTAGTTTGTGTGACAATGCCCTGCCTGTATAACAGTTAAAATGTACCTCAATTTATTTTTGCATTTTTCTCTTTTAGAACCTATTGCCATGCACATAGCAGAGATTACTTCACTGAAACTGTATTAGACTATACAGCTTCCATTAATGTCTTTTAGCCTGAAAAGCATTCATGTATTAGCTTCTAGCTGAGGAGATATTATTTTTGCACACTGCTTTATTTCATATCTGTAACATAATTCATTGCAAGTATGCAGTCAGAAAAAATAAAGTGTGCATGTTGCCTGTGCATTTTGACAGAATGCTGACATACTGAAGTAGAATCAGTTCTCCAGTTTCTTCTTCAAACAAATTTGTCTGCTAAGGTCAGCTGCTCATTCACCTTATAGGTTCATAGGTGTGTACTAGGATAATGGCCCCTGAGCCTTTACAAGCCTAGCCCATAGAAGTGCCCTAGCATCGTGCCACCTGACATTAGTTCCCAGTGCCTCCATCAAGAAGAGCCACTGGAGTGATCCCCAGGGTGAACTTTCTATTACCCATCCACTCATCAAGATTTCTCTTGAAGAGGATCAGCAAGGTGCTGTGCTTGACATGTATGGAAAGTCTATTCCAGAACATGGGCAGTCTCTGGGTGAGGATCCTGTCCCTCCAGCATGTTCTGTTGATGAGGTTGAGGTCTCTGGAGCATGTGGTGTGGAGGGATTGGGATTTCTTTTGATGTAGCATTTCTAACAGAGCTGGGTCAGACATGGCTTTGCAAGTCAAGCAGAGATCGCCTCTAAGTAGGCGATATGAGACAGAGAATAGCTGGAGTCTTTTGAGTCTGTCCATGCAGGACATATGTTTAATGACTATGATCCTCTTCGTGAAGTACTTCTGTGGCCTCTCCAGCTGTTGCAGGTGTCTAGTGAGGTACATGCCAAATGGGGCATTATACTCGATGATTGCTCTAATGAGGGAAGAGTAGATAGAGACTATGACCTCTTTCTTCCTAGAAGCAAAACCCTTGATAAAGAGATCTGCCACATAGAAGGACTTTCTGACCACAGTGACAATGTGTTGGTCAAAGGAGAAGTTGCTGTCAAGTTGGCAACCCAGATCTCTTACAACGCCTTCAGTGTTCAGTGGGCTCCCATCAATGTGGTAATTAGTGGGAACTGAGTTTTTACCAAAGGGGATGACAAAGCATTTTTTGGTGTTAAGCTTAAGGCCATGGTTTTGACACCAGTCACTGGTCTCAGTAAGGCCTTTCTGTAGGATGTCTGCATCACTTGGGGGGTTAATAATGGCTCCCAGCTTGCAGTCATCTGTGAACTTGGACAGCCAGAGTCCATTTGTGTTGGCCTGGACTTCGAAGAAGTAGATGCTGAACAGGAAAGGACCGATCCCTGTGGGACTCCACTTGTGACTGGTCAGCAGTCTGACTTGGAGTCTGCACTTTCACACTGTGTGTTCTATCTGTGAACTAATTTGCAACCCACCTAGTGATATAGGGGTTGATGACTAGTTTGGTGAGTTCATCAATAATTCCAGAGTGAGGAATGGTATTCCAAGGCCTGGACCAGACAGAGGTAGGGTGTATGCATTGCCTTACCTTCATCCACAGCCCTAGTGACTGACTCAAAGAAGTCAACCAGGTTGAGCAGGCATGATCTCCCTTTCACATAGCCAAATTGCGTGGGGTCTAGAGCTTGGAGATTTCCTATATTTTCCTATATATTTGTTAATCAGGTCCGTGATGATGCGCTCCACAGCTTTACATATACATACAGACTCGTCAGGCTAATGGGGCGATAATTCACAGGGTCTGTAGTCGCTCCCCCTTTATGGAGAGGGATGACTGTAGCAGTGTGGCATTCAGTAGGGACAAAGCCTGAGGTGAGGCTGTGACTGAACAGGGCACACAGATGGGGTTGCCAGTTCACTTTGTAGTTCATGTAGAACACAGCCAGGGATATTATCAGGTCCAATGGAAGCTGTATTCTTCGCCTTGGACAATGCAGCTTTAACCTGTGCTGCAGTAATGCTGGGTGCCTGGCATTCTTCTGGTATTGTGATTGGTCCTTTAGGGGGGAGAGAGGGGTAAGGTTGGCACTGAATCTGTCAGCCAGGATGTTGGCAATATCTGTTGGCTGAGTATAAGAGGTACCATTGTGCAGTATCTCAGAGCAAATCTGGGTATTGCCGTGGAGGTTCTTGATATAGCTATAGAAGCCTCTGTGCTTGTTTTTAGTGTCTGCTGCAATTCTGCCTTCATAGTTGGCTTTAGAGGATTTGATGAGGGATCTCAACTTTTTGTTGAGGCTAGTAAGGGATTTTTTCCAGTCTTGGGAGCTCACCTTTTTCTACAACAGTTTCTTCTTTCTGTTGTAGAGTTTATTATTGGCAGGGGACCACCAGATTGTCTTCCTTTTTTTGGAGGACAGCGTCTTGGTTCTGTTGGGTATGGCTAGTTCCATGCATTTCTGTACATGTTCGTACAGTGCATTGGTGTATGATTCGGCAGTCATGCAGCTATTTTCCATTGGTATGGGTGCCATGAAATTAGCCACCTCTGTTTTTAGGAGTCCAAAGTCAGCTTTGGAGAAGTTTTTCAAGGTAATTACTTTTGCGAGGGGTGTGGGTGAGATGTGGATTTCCATGGTGATTAGTTTATGGTTGGACCTGACCAGGGAGGGATTGACTATTGGTGTAGAGCAATGATTGCCCATGTTAGTAATAACCAGGTCAAGGATGTTGCTTCCTCTAGTGAGGGTCAGAATGAGCTGGTGCAGGGCATTGGAATTGATGAATTCCAGGAAGTGTTGGGCCAGTGCATTGGTGCTTGAGTAGTTTTCCCAGTTGATGGAGGGGTAGGTGAATTATCCGAATAAGAGAGTGTTGGATTGGACCTTGATAGATTCAAGGGTGCTTAGGAACATGGAGTGAGGGTCTAGGGACATGGTTGGGGACCTATAGCAGGCTATGACCTGGATCGCCACCTTACCCAACGTTAGTTGTACCTGAAGTATCTCAGATGCATTTTGCTGGGCTACTAGTCTGGAGGTGTGCATTTCCTTTATGAATATGGAGACACTGCCACCTTTGGAGCTTCAGTCCATGTTTCAGGGCCAAAAGGTGTGGAATGAGTTATAGCCTGATAGTGCTGGGGTGCTTTCTGCTGCTTTAAACCCAGTCTCCGTTACAGCACAAATGTCACTGTTCTCCATTTTGAGGAGTGCTTAGACTGAGTGCATATTGAGACTTAGACTTCTAGTGTTGAGCAGCATGACCCTCAGATTGCATTTATTTATAGCTGTTACGGTGGTAATTCCAACAGTCTCTCAGATGAACACATTCCAAGGACCCTTTTTAACAAGTGGTTAGGAATATAATCCTCCATATGCTGTTCTGTGTCTGATATTTTGCAGACAGAGGAGGTAACAGGCTATATTCTTTTTACAAGACCAGATCTGCAAATGTACGGTGATACAAAGCACGGCTCCAAACAGCATGTATTGTAATAAAACGTTTAATAACAGGTTAGCGCTTTCACCATGAGTAACATCCTGAATACTGTCCATTTTATTTTATTTATTTTTATTTATTTTATTTCACATTTGTTAACTAGGTTAGTCCAACTGAATTTGCAATCAAACCCATTTTCAGTGGAGACCCGAAAATCTCAAAATAAGTTAATTTAGTCATAAATCATGTTGTAGCAATGAATTTATTGTTCAGAAGAGGATTTAACAGTTTGCTGAGATTACACAAAAGGCCATCTAAAGTGAAAAAATACAAAGACAAGGAAAACTAGGATTTTCTCAACTTAGTATTACGTTTTGGAATATTTTCCGGTCATAATTCACACACTCTAAACTGACAGAAAAAATAATGGGGGAAATTCAATAAAGCTCACACAAAATATTTTCCTGTGTGCACATCACAGAGTGATACGCAAATAGTGCAAACAGTTTTAGATTCATTAACCTCCATGTAGATGTGTGCATGCATGTGCACACATGCGCAGCTAAGGAAACTTACGTGCAATACAAATATTTGCTTAAGTAGCCAAATTTTATACAGATTAACCAAATGGAGCAATCCAACAACCCATAATGCATTTTTGTGGACTGAGTGTCCGTGTTAGTAGTGTACATGGAAATTTTCTTTGTACAGGAGTCTACACTGAAAGAAGGGGATGTAAAAGTCCACAAATATGGACATAATTCCCCTGAAAAGATAAAGGCCCATACATAAATGTCCAAATCATACACTGTGGATGACTGAACACAGCATGAATTATGTCACATTAATGTATTTGTTATTATTATAAATACTGCATGTTTGCACTATGCACTGCATTGCTCAAACATGCTTAACATAAAATAAAAACAAAATGTAAAAAGAACAATATATAATGTACTGTACACATAAGTACTGTAAGACCTTGCATAGGGACTGCACAACTTTGCTTTCGTGCTGTTAACCAGCTTACATGGCTATGAACCGTGCAGTTGCTAGGCTATCAGCACAAATATGCATATGAGGGCTAAATGCCATGGATGTGTTGAATCTCTAAACTTAGCAACTGTGTATGGATATTTATTTTATTTTATTTTACATTTGTTGACTGGGCTAGTCTAGCTGGATACATGTCCATTTTCAGTAGAGGCTGGGGGAGAAAAGCTCCATGTTGAGTACAATAAGCCATTAAGAAATTATATACAAAATAACAATATAGAATAAAAAACACCAAATTGAGTACAATCATGAGAAAGTATACAGAAGAATACAGCAAAATAGAGTCAAGGAAGAAGTATCAATTAGTTGTATACAAAAACAGAGCATAACATTTATTTATTTTGTAGTATAAGGCATGGCCAGAGCAATAAACATAGATGAACTATTGATATCTATGTGAAGACTTCAGTAAAAAGTTACATCCTGAGCAGAGTTAGAAGAGAAGGCTAGTTAAAGCAGGAGGTTGTAGGTGAGAGGAAGCAACAGTTAGTCAGGGATAGAACAGAAGCATAACCAGTGAGTCATGAGATGAAGCTTAAGCTTCTTTTTGAAAAGAGTATGAGAGCAGAGAGTTGTAAGTTCAGAGGGAAGAGCATTCCAAAGCTTACCAATGGAATTGCAGAAGAGGGAGTCTGCTGCCAAATTGTTGGATCTGCAAGTATTAATCAGAAGTTTATTAGAAGAGCGTAGGTTTTTCGGATTTTGGTAGAGGGTAAGGAGGCTTGCAAGAATAGGAGTATTGGAGGATTGGTGTAGGGTTTTGTGGGCAATTGTAAGCTGAGAAAAGTGGAGATGGTGTAGAAACTCTAACCAATCAAGTTGTTTAAGATTTAGACAGTGATGAGTTCGAAAAGGAGAGGCAGCAGCAAATCTGGCAATATTATTATAGGATACAGTCAGCTTGTTATCCACTTCATATATCATATATATCCACTTCATATAGGCTCCTACACAGTGTTTATATTCCCACTTGATGTGGATTACATCTGGGTGTGTGTCATGTCACATTTAGGATTTTTTTGCTTAGTACGCATGTTTGTACAGTGCACCACTTGCCGCAAACTCTTTGGGTGTAGCTCAGCTTGTTTGCGTGGCCAGACCACTAACTGGGGTTTAGTCTTATTCGTCTCTCTAGCTTCTTTTTTTAAGCAAGAAACATCTTTATTGAATTATCACCTATGACATAGGCAAGCATACATTTATTTAAATGAAAACAAACCATATTGACTCATGAGGTATTCAGCTATAAATGGAAACTGGATATATTCAATTAAAATATACAGTTTTGCATAGCTATGCTGCCTTTAAATCAAGTTAATTATATCATATGCAGGTGAACTGCATCATAATTAGTCAATCCCATGTGGTGGACCCACTCCAGAACTGTATAAATTATGCATACAGCCTACATTCTGATTTTCCCTCAATACTCTGAACCACTGAAGTAGAGACTTGGAAATTTTAACTGAGATAATGCTTGGGGCTGCTGCAGCTATATTACATCTGTATGTGCTAGAGGCTGAAGTCAATGCTGCTGACAATAGGTAAGGCTGAGAAGGAGAAGAGTGTTCAGGCTCAGGGTAACTTTCCAGGAGCTACATGAGCAGGAGATTGTAGAGTGCTTCAGGGTGGACAGGGACCTATTACAAGAAGTCAGTGAGCTCTGCTGCCCTCAACTCAGAGCCAAAGCTAACAGAGGGAAACCGATCCCAGTTGAAACTAAGGTATGTGTTGCCCTTAGGATACTAGCTACAGTAGCTACAAGTACTTTTCAAAGACCAACTGGGGACTTGATAGGGTGTCACAGGCATCTGTATCCAGGATACTCCACCAATTCCTGGATGCTATGCTCCCACATGCCAGTGAGTGCATATCCTTTCCCCCTTCCCATGAGGTGAGGGCCAGCAATATGCAACAATTCTACTGTGTAGCAGACTATCCTGAAGTACTGAATGCCATGGACTGCACTCATGTATACATCAAAGTACCACCTGGTGAGCAGAGTCGAATCTACATTAACCATAAGGGATACCACTCGATCAACTGCCAAGTGTGCAATGCCCAGGGGATTATCAATATGCAATGAATGCATGTGTTGGCTACCCTGGCAGTTATCACTACTCCCATATCTGGCACACATCACAGCTGTACCAAATGCTTGCTAAGGGGAACATCCCACAGGGCCATTTACTGGGGGATGCTGGCTACGCCCTGGATCCGTGGATGATGACACCCATCAGAAATGCACACACACCCATGGAAGAATGCCATAATGAGGCACACGCATAAACTAGGAACATCATAGAGCATGTGTTTGGGCTTCTGAAGTCATGGTTCCGGTGCCTCAGTATATATGGTGGAGTCCTGCATTATTCTCCATGGACATGTGCACAAACATTCACAGTATGTGCTATGCTACCCAGTCTGGTCCTGCAGAAACAGCTACAGCAGGATCAGCAAAGGAAAGGGATTCACAGCCTCCCACAGTGCCTAGGTCACCACAGACAGAGTCACAGGAGGACTTGGAGGAGGAACGCCCTGCTGATGTCCCTGTAGGCAGACGTTGATGTGCTCAGTATGCCCTGGCTTGACTAAGAGACAACTCATAGCACATTCACCGACACCTAGGGACCTAGAGACTAACACTTTATTCCTACTCACGTGCATATATTAAAACAGATGCCAACCAACTCAAACATCCTGTACCTATCCATGTATTGGCTATGTAATGATTGTATTAGACAGAGTCAGCCCTGAACTACAGTTGTGTCAACTGCTGCATTTGCAAAGTATGCCCGTAACCTACCCAGTATTCCAGTGGATTATTATATGTCACCGTAGCTATGGAGCTGGTACATTATGCGAGTAACTATAGTGAGCTATTTGGACAGAATTTACATCCATATGGGACTACAGGCACTCATTCCACTATCATGTCTCCATTTGTAATCAGTAGGCTTCATGCATGGAATATTCATGCAGTCCTACTGCAACAGATTAGTGGTCCAACATTCAAGGGAGATGTTAGAAGGTGAGGTTAAATGATAGCCAGACTAGTGTGTATCCTAGAAGAACATGGGGTTTGTTCCCCCACACACCTTAAAACAACATTGTTCGTTTGTAACCACCATAACAGCAACTCTAAGATTACATACAATTAGTATGCCACACAGTCTCAGGACAGTAATTTAGAATTTGATCTTACATTTTATGTGTTAGGTAACAGAAATTGCAATGTACATATTTATGCAGGTGATTGTGTGATTGTGTGATGGATGATCCCTTGTCTGGCAAGCAGCTTCTGTAGCTCAAAGCACTAAGGCAGTCAGCTTATGTGATGGTGTTAAGGGTTCTAATTCTGAGATATCCAGGTATTTGGATGTGAACTAATAAAAAGTTGTGTTTTAAAGACTGACTCTGTGTGTGTTATACCATTATTAACCTCTTTTTCATATTAATTACAAAAACAGGGACAGAGGTCACACTACATAACACACAAAATCCAGGCCTGGAGTACAGCTAAGTGTGGACTGGAGTCAGTTAATGGAAGAGTAAGTCTCTAATGTAAGCAATGTACCTCCCACTTGCGCACTGCTTAGCAACACTCAAACAGGTCCAAAAATGCCACCTCGCATGCCAGTATACTTAGTTAAGCAGAGCAATTTCATTGCTCCTCGCACAATTTATTTTTAAAAAATTATATATATATATATATATATATATATATATATATATATATATACATACACACACACACACACACACACACCTGTCTCTCTCTGTCTATATATGTATATTGCTGTATCTCCCTGTATATATATCTAGATACACATATACATATCACACACACACACACACACACACACATATATATATATATATATATATATATATATATATATATATATATATATATAGCTTTTAAATATGTGTGTGTGTGTGTGTGTGTGTGTATTGCCCTACATACCTCAATCATGGATAGTAAAGCTGCAGTAAGCCACATATAATGCTGTTCAAAGGACCAACAGTAAGGCCTAAACTTTAGATAATGTACATATAAAATGTGGAAGTGCATATAACACATGTTGCATTTGGAGGACTTTTGAGACATCTGAATTTCAGATTGTTGCCAGTCTTCTCTCATGCCATGTGTAAATGATGCCACATTTGACAGCAAACCTCAATTTAGTGTGAGCACACACATACATATGAGTCAGACCTGTGGAGTTATTGCAAACATTTGGACAGTGGAGAGTTATAGTGTCCTACAGTTCAAGGCCACATCTCCCTAAGACAGCATGTGGAAACACTGAAAATGTATGTTACAAGATATGAATATGTACATATATTGTGAAGCCATATGTTTGTATCTACACCAGCAGCAACACCCACATTCACCACATCCCCACTTCTCTGCTGGATTTCACCAGACATACATCAACAACTGAACTAGTTGTGTAATGTATAATGTTGTGTGCTCATTCATGGACAGGGCAAATTGTCCATCCAAAGGCAAACAGACACATATGCTGAAAATGGGTAGTGTTGTCATGCAGACAGGCTAATAAACAGTTATCTGACTGCTAGACTACTAGCCACAGATGACAGTAAGAAGCAATATGACTCTGTAGGCCTCCCAAGCTGCTCATGACAGGGCTTAGATAGGTCCTTTAGGATTAGTTCATCTGCAGTCATGAATAAAGCAAAGTTGAGTCCTGGAATGTGCATTAAGTAGTGGGTTCTGTAGTCTGTAAAACTAGATAGGTAGAAGTTCTAATCTCACTCCAGCCCACTTGGTGTGCAAGTGTGGGATGTGTGTGTGTGTGTGTGTGTGTGTGTGTGTGTGTGTGTGTGTGTGTGTGTGTGTGTGTGTGTATGCATCTCCCTACAGGAGACTAAGTTCCAAAGTGGCATTGTTTTGCACTCTTTTGGGCCTTGCAGTTGATGCAGGCCTCCAAACACTTGTCCACCAGAAGTCCTGCTGATGTCATCTATCATAAGATTACGTAAAGTCAAGTTAATGTCAGACTTGAGCCATGGTATGTGTGTTAAGTACTGTAGTCTTTAGAATTAAATAGGTAGGGGTTCTAATCTCACTCCAGCCCCATTGGTGTGTGTGCATCTCCCCAAAGAATAAGTGTGACTCTCAAACTGGGATGGTTTTGAACTGTTTTGAGCCTTGCAGTTGATGCAGGCCTCCAAACATTTGTCCTCCACAAGGCCTGCTGATGTCATCTACCATAAGATTACCTAAAGTCATGTTAATGTCAAATGTCAGCTGTGGCACGTCCGATAAGTTCTGCATTCTGTAATCTGTAAATGTAGGTAGATAGGGGTTCTATTGTCAATGCAGCCAACTTGGTGTTTATGTGTGACACATGCATTAAGTACAGTGTTCTGTAGTCTGTAAACTTAGATAAGTAGGGGTTTTAATTTCTCTGCAGCCAACTGTGTGTGCTACTCTTTGAAGGAGAGTATACATGTGAATCCCACACTGACCTTTACACAATGGCATGTGTTTGCACTGTTGTACCCACTCCAGTGACCTACATCTGGCCTATGATTTAAGTAGGACATGCTGGACAGGCAAATTCATCGCACATAGGTTGCCACTTCCCTGGAATAGGCTACCAATTCATGTTAAGTAGAGCACCTCTATGACTCTGTTCAAAAGGATCCTGGATGAATGGATGGGAAACCACAAATTCTTGCCATGAATAGCTCCCACATCCCTCTTGGACATGGATAGTCTTTACTAATAATAATCTTAGACATTGACTAAACTTTTTCTATCGAAATATAATGGGTATAATAGGCTAGGCTTAAAACAACCCTCGGGTTAATAACCTAGTAACTTCCTATGAAGTTATGAACCTGTGGATGTTAGTCAGAGCATTTTACATCAGTCTATGGGATGCTGTCCACTTCTCTTCAACAGACACTGCTAATGTCATTAGCAATAGATTATTGCTTGCGTATATGTCAAAATAGGACATGGTTATGCAGGGGTCTGACAGCTGGCTACATGTAAGATGTTATTAAGTTTATGGTGTCATTCTAAGATAAAACAGTACCTGACAGTGTGGGATAACATGGTAGATTGAATACACTGCTTTGCCAGGCATATGGCACTTGTCTGAACCATAATCCTGTTATTAGGCAGGGTTGCAAGAGCAGACATTCAAATGTGACAATGTACAACTCCAGCAAAGTAAGTGTCATGCTTCTACACCCTTGGGGTTAACAGTGTAAAACACAATCTCTGTAAGCACTCTTTGCAGTGAAGATGTGGATGTCTCTGCATGCACAGAATACTTGTTCATGTTTGCAGTAAGTACTTTGGCCTTGCAAGGCTACAATGCCTTACAAACAACCAGACACCAAATGGATGTTGTGTGAACTACTGTGGGACTACAGTTATGTGTTCCAGGAACCTAAATGTACAGTATGACATATATAGGACATGCTGGAGGAACAGGAACCTTTCTCGAAGGTAAACACGCCTCTGCAGTAGGCCTCATAGCCATGTCAAGCAGAGCACCTCCATTACCCTGTTGAAGGGGAGGCTGCATGAAATGTTGTGAAACTGTTGTCTAACATGGATCACTGCCACTGTGGACCTTGCTAGACTGACCATAGACTACTGGTCAAACAGAGCAATGCACTTGAGCTGCTCCATGTTCATATCACCATAGGCAAAATCCAGTACTACTGCCAAGCAAGCTATAGGCCCCCCTCTATGACCCAGGAAACCCATAGCATGTCTTTCAAGTCATTAGAAACACTGACCATCCAACCCAGTACAATATTCATGGGTAACTAAATACCCCACTATAAACTGGGAATCCTATATGACACCAAGGCACAAAGAGTCCTGGATTTTGTAAACATAAACTCCATGGACCAGATAGTCAATATGCAACCAGGGGACCATACTGGATCTGGTCCTCAGCAATATGGGAGGGTGATGCACAGTCACTGCTGTAATGTCTTCCCTGGTAAGGGCCAAACACAAAGTGGTCTCCTTAGAAGTAAAATAAGAAATGAAGAAAGCAGTCAGATTCCCACACAATATTTATTTAGTGCTTTCGTCCACAAGTTTCAAGGACTACATCCCTTTCTCCTTTGAAGTAAAAATAAAACCTGGACCCCAGCTAAACATGGAATATTCAGGAACTACTGAAAGGCTAACCTCCAGCTATTATATGATAACCTGGCAAAATGTCTAGAGCCCATAAACCCTGAGAACACCTCAGCCTGTGCAGAAGTGGTCACAGAAACCCTGTAAGAGCATCTTAATAGCTGCACAGAGGCAGCTGTACCCACCAGTGAGAAGTACAGAACAAACTCAAAATCAAGCCAACTTGTGGAATCACAGAATCAATGGGCTGTATAACAGAAGGAAGACAAGTATGGCAAAACATAGGCGGTGCAGCTCACAGCAGGATAAAAGCAATGTCATCAACCTGGACCAGGATATCAGAGGACAAATAAAGTCTACAAAGCCTTAAAGAACTACAAAGCATACTTTAGCTACATCCACATCCTCAAAGGCAATACACAATTGTGTGCAAAGCTCATTGTAAAAGAACCACCTATAATGAGCCAGAAGATATAGCAAACCTCCTGGTTGATAAATTCAACCCCAAATTTACCCCTTGCTCCCCCTCAACTTTCCTTCAGGAAATACCATCAAATATACATCCCCCTACTATCACTAGGGAATAGGTCCTTAATGCTCTTTCTAAGCCCAAGTACATTGCATCAGTGGCCCCAGAACATATCCCAGGGTGCCTTCTAAATAGCATGAAACATTACCTATCAGGGCCTCTGGAGTCACTATTTAAATGTAGCCTCCAAACAGGATTTGTACCTCATTAATGGAGAACAGCAACAGTCATCCCTCTGCACAAAGGTAGGCCATGTAGAGACCCTGGAAACTACTGACCCAGAAGTCTCACTAGTCTTATACATAAAGCCATGGAAATACCTATCATGGAAATGATCAGTAGAGGTATAGTACACCTCCAGACACTAGACCCAGTTTGGTTTCTTCAAGGGCAAATCATGCCTACCCAGCCTGGTGGACGTCTTTCAGAAGGTAATCAAGGAAATGGATGTGGGAAGAATGGTTCACAATGCCTACCATGACCTGACAATGCATTTGACAGTATACCCCAATCAGGCATTGTTGACAAACTCAAGAGGTTAGGTACAAACTATGTCACCTGGTGGATAGCCAGATGGCTCACAGACAGGACCCAGGGAGTTAGAATTGGGGAGTTCACCTCTACAAACAGGCCAGTCACAAGTGGACTCCCTGATGAATCAGTCCTTGAACCGCTCCTTTTTGGCATTTGCTTTTCTGAAGTCAAGGCCAATGTCAGTGGTCTCTGGCTGAATAAATCTGCAGATGAATGCAAATTAGGAGCTGCAATTTTATCCCACACTAACACAAAGGTTCTCCAGGAGAGGCTGACACAGACATACAACTGGTGTCAGAGCCATGGACTAACACTACATGCCAAGAAATCCATGAAACTATCCTTTGGGAAGTCATCAACCCCTGGTAATTGTCATATTGACAACACACCTCTAACAGTTGACCCACTAGTCAGGGACTTAGGGGCACGCATAGATAGTAATCTAGCCTTTGACTGTCACGTGTCTACAATATTGAGGAAATCATCCTGCGTTGTGCAACTTATAAACAAAGGTATGGCATCTAAGTCCAAGGAGGTCATTGTTCCCCTGTATTCAGCATTCATCAGAGCTATCATTGATTATAATTTCCCATTTGGTATGTATCTAACCAGGCATATCCAACAACTGGAACATCCACAGAAGTTCATCACTAAACAGATACAGGGAATAAATAAAAAGTCTTATGCAGACCGCATCAGTGCCTTATACCTGTATTCTGTCACCTACAGGCTTTTTAGGGGAGATCTATGCCTGGCATACAGGACATTGTCAGACCCCACTCTGGACCTCCTGCATATCCATGAAACAAATAACACCAGAAGTACCTGTACTACAGACTTACACCTTGCCTGTGATATTAATAGGACGTGATGGAGAGACAGGTATGTATTCCACAGACTACCCCCTCTATGGAACAGGTTCCCTATTATGTGAAGCAGAGTTTGTCCCTAACCCAAATCAAGTGCAGCTTGAGCAATTGGATGAAGAACAGGAAATTCATCAACAATTTGGGACCTATGTCTCTATTGGACACAGGCAAACTGTAAATGGTTCATTTCCCAGGCCCATGCTTGTAAATGTTTTATCTTCCAAACACC
The DNA here is from genome assembly GCF_019279795.1 of Protopterus annectens. Taxonomy (NCBI): domain Eukaryota; kingdom Metazoa; phylum Chordata; order Ceratodontiformes; family Protopteridae; genus Protopterus; species Protopterus annectens. Next base: position 758,759,203 of record NC_056725.1, on the reverse strand, counting down.
TGCTTACACTTATCAAGGGTATCAGACCTTGTCAGAGAGTTGGGATGCATGGTTAGGCTTAAAGAAGTCACTGTATTTGCTAGCCTAGTACACACCTTTGAACCTATGAACCACTCTGTTTTACTGTTCTGATGACATTTGTCTTCTGTGCTGACATTCAGTCATGTGCTCTGATGCTGATGGGTTGATTGTAGATGTGTACTCATAGGTGTGTACTGCACAATCCTGAAAGTGAAACGTAAATGTATTCATGAGACATGTTTCATTGTGTGACTCCACAGCCCTTACAACAGCATCTTTTGTAAATTACACAAATTATTATGCTATCCACAGTACAAATGGCAAAGTGCAATATCTGTAAATGAGCAGTACAAGTAGCATGTCAACAGCAGGAATGGATGAAAGGAATTCATACTAATGTAGTCACCCTGTGCATCAAACTCATAGCTTTATTTCCCTGCGTCCATGAGAAAGATAATAGGGAAGTGGCACAGTTATCATCACTTGCATAGGGTGTTGTGTGGGGATGCAGGAGGCCTAGGCTGACCCAATAGGTTGGCAAGCAAGTGCGTGAGTGAGGATGGGAAGCAGGCAAGATGGCTCATGTAAATGCTGAGTGTATGTTGGTAGGTGCCCTCAATGTGACAGTGGTGTGTGACTGTTTCCATGAACACAGCCAAGCTCACTGCTAGCTTTGCCTGTTTGTATGTTGGACAGCTGTGAGCCGTGCATGACAGAGCTTACAGTTTGTCATCTCTATGACACCCCAGCACTGGCCCAGGAATGAAGGAACCTCAATCCTCACTACTAGCGACAGTGGGGGGAGTACATTAGGAGGATGACAGGTACACACACAGTAAAGTGCAGTTTCCCTTTAAGAACACACAGAGACAACAGTCAATCTGGGACTGATTTCTTCTGCTTTCTCCAGATCCCCAGTAAGACTTCCCACTGGCACAGCTATAGAGTTGAGATCTCAGCTGAGTGGCCAAACCAAGACCTCCAAAACCATCTCTGTCCAACCAGTGCTTTATGTCCCTGCCCAAGAAGCTGACACACACACTTTGAAATTTAATTTACACACACACACACACACACACACACACACACACACACACACACACACACAGACCTGGGAAAGGCTAGCACAGGTTTACTAGCTATGCCCCCTTTTGCCCAGACTATAAGGTAGTTATCACTGCCACCAGCAACTTCCTTATCAGCTACTTTAAGGCTGTTAGCAAAGGGTGTCCAGTCTTACTGTGTAATGTTACTATCAATACAAATGGTAGTTTGACCAAGAGCAAGGCTATTAGGAGTGGCCTACACAGTGTTACCAAATAAATATGCAAATACTCTCAGAACTTAAATATGTCTCACAAATAGTAGCCACAATGAAAGGTGTAAATATATTTAGTAGTAAATAGTGAAAAAACAAGAAAATACTCAGTATATAAACACAGTAACATCAGAGTTCAAAATCACAGGAAATATTTAAAACAATATTGCAGGACAGTCTCAAATAAATAAAGAAAAACATCTAAATTAAGCTTTACTATATTCCTGACTGTATCTAAGAGAATTACTGTACCTCAGTAACTTACTTACAGAGCAAGCAAGGCAGATGTAGTGAATGGGACTTTAGCTGATGTCAGGTCAAAGACAAATACAGAATGCTCAGTGTCTCTCAGCGAGTTCTTACATTAATATCCCAAATACTACTGCTGGGATTGCTTGCAGGATGACATCACTTCTTGGCATCTGACTCTATCCCAGGTAAAGCCCCCACTGATGCACCTGGTAGCATTTAGCATCTACTTGTGAAAATACATAGACAAAGCTTTTCTTAGATCTAAGGCAGATCCTTGAAGTCATAAAACAATAAAAACACTTCCAAAACAATACAGCAAAACTCTAGTTCTAGACATTGTGTCTGTTACTGCACTGAAACTGAAAGATAACATCCTTTTTTATGGCATGGCTATAAAGTAATTGCATTTCAACTATTTTTCTGAACTTTTGCAAGTTAACCTTCTGTATTCCAGTTTCCTTTTACAATATATACATCTAAACAGTTACAATAGTGTATGTATATTTCTGTTCTGTTCCAGTAAGGTACACTGTGCATATATTTTTTAAAGCTCAGTAATTTCCAACCATTTTCAACACACAGTCCTGTACCAGCAGTTTGATATACACATAACATACAGTTCTAATACATTTGTAACACAAGCATATAAATCATGTTGATATTCACAAATGACATATAATTATTTACAAAATTCCAGATAGCTGGGCTGGCAGTACCTCCTTTTGTGACAGTCACCACCCCCGAAAATGAGAATTGGCTCTGCCAGGAGTTGCACTGGCACGCCCAAGGTCAGAAGCTGTGCTACTTCCTGAGGATGATTGATGTCTGCTGGGCATGTGTCCTCCATGGGAACACCCAGGACCATGAGCCCATGGCCTGCTACATCTTGGTGTGGAGAGCACACTCCCCTCTGGAGCACTGGATGCACTGTCATTATGGAAGTGTGATTGGACACGGCCGCGTTGACTCTCAGCAGGTCGATGGTCGATTCCAATCAGATGTGGTCAACTCCAGTCAGCCATTCCTTCACAGACAATGTGCGTTCCAAGACAAATAGTGTGCGATCTGTACCAGACCTACCTATTTCCACTGTATCAGTCAACCAGTCCAGGGTATCAGCAACACGGTGGAGGTAGTCACGGATGTCAAACTGTGCTGCATATATAATCTAAAATCCTTATAGCATAGTTTCCTCTTTAACTTCTTAAAATTTAAAATGTCAGTATCAGAAGAAAGTATAGTATTTTTAGATGTTCAACTATATAAAAAAGAAGGTAAGATAGAATCTACTATACATAAGAAAAATGTAAATGTTTGTAGATATATTAATAGGAATAGTATATATGCACCACATACTTTTAAAGGAACTTTGAGGGCACAATTGATAAGAGCGAGTAAGCTTAATACTGAGGAAAATAATTTTGTCACTCAGGCTAAAGAGATGGTACAGGAATTTAAAGAAAATGGATATCCCAGTGAGGTAGTAAATGAGATATATGAAGATGCTGTTAATGGTAGGCAAGATAGGTATAAACCAGTTTTTAGTGTAAATATGGTACAAGAAACACAGTTAATAGGAAGAAAAGAAAACATAGTTAGATATATTACTACATTTAATATTAATACTAAGGATGTATGGTATATAATAGAAAAGAATTGGACAAAATTAATGGCCATATCTGAGATTAAAAATATAGTAGGTGAGAGATCATACTTCTCTTATAGAAATTCTGAAACACTAAAAAGGAAACTATGCTGTAAGGATTTTAGAGAAGTTAAGAAAGAGGTCCTAAAAAAGACAAGGACAAGAAAATGCTATAATTGTAGTTGCTATAATGATATTTATGATGAAACAGATACATTTAAGCATCCCGTAACTGGTAAAATGTATACCTTCAGAACCTCTGCAACCTGTAATACAGTTCAAGTGGTATACCTAGCTACGTGTATAGCATGTACATCATTTTATGTAGATAAGACCACCAGGAAATTAAGAGAGCAGATAGTGGAACATAAATCAGAGATTAGAAGTGTGGCCACTAATGCTCTCAGTAAGCATATTTCTGAGAATGCTTCTAGACATATGTTTAAATTTAGAGGAATAAATATAGTAGTTATGGGAAGCAGGGGAGGTGACATGAACAATATATTAGAACTAAAAGAATATGAATGGATTATTAGGCTTCAGGCAGACACTGAACCAGGTTTGAATAATGCTGTCAGCCTGAAACCTATATTGGTAAAAAGACAAAGAGAAAATATATAGCAGGTACATATAGTTCCTTTTTTTTAGTGTTGCAGTTATTTTTAATATATAAATGATGATTTTAAATATTATAAATTCTAGGTATTGTTGTTTTAAATGTTGTAAGTATTATTTGGTGATGATAGGCTGGCTGTATCATGTGGTTTTAACTAATCCCTATTTAAAAATGGAGTTGAAACTGCATTATTCTATGTAATGATGAAGGGTGGTTAGCCCGAAAGCTTTGCATTAAATTTTTATTTTTTGGCGTAGTTTGTGTATTGGAATCTTGTTGTTACACAGTACTGTTCACTGGTCATTGTATACTCAGCTGTCTTGTGTAGCAAGGTTTGCCAGGAATTCCTCTACGGCTGTGACAGGAGATTCTGCTGCAAGCCCACCACTAGTGACCTAACGATCCCTGGCCACATCAGCTGCGTGTCTTCTTGCCATGTTAATTATATCCATGACATGGTGTCACACCTGCTTGTTGGTACAAGTGTGATGACCCACGGCATTCATGTTATGCACCAGTTCATCCCACAGGACTGCATGTTCTGACTTATTTGCCCTCACTCAGGAGCATGACCCGGTAATGTCGCAACGCCTCAATGAAGAGGACATTGTCTGCCTCAGAAAATGGTGGCCTGTGATGTGCATGCATATTGTTTCCTGAAATATAAAGAAATGAAAACACATGTAAGGATCACATACATATGAGTTAACTATGTAGAGATACAGCAGTAACGGAAGGCTCTCCGTATTCACCACTTGATTACACATCTTATATTCAACAGTGGGCCAAACATACAAAGGTTGTGGACGCAACTAGGATAGTAGCAATAGTGATATATTCCTGTTTGTGCCATGACAGATACTCACATATGCTCACACACCCAACACAGCAGTCCATTGTAGTGTGCCCCATAGCAGGAAATATCCCCCCTCACAATAAACACGAAATATAAACAATAGTGCTAACAAACCAGTAGTGTTCTATTACAACTGCTATCAAAGGAAGTACCCAGGAGACCTGTGTACCTAGTTATCAGACAGCATTACACCCTTGGTGTACTCTACATCCTTTCTACGTCTAACAGGGCTGGAGATCAATGCTTTGTCATCAGTACAGTTGCAACAAAGGCTTAATGATTTAATACACATTCTTCCTATGTATATTCAAACATATGCATCATGTAGGAAACAAAATGGTTACATACCCGATGGAGTACAATACTCCTCTGTTGAAAGATACTGCTATACAAGATATGTGTCAACGAGTTAAACATAAGACGTAACTGTCATCCACACTGGTTCACCTAGCTGGAAATCTGGCTTTTTATGCTGGTTCTCATTAGCAGTTGATTTCATCTGAACCAGTCTGTGCTTCAGAATGCTAAATGCAGCCTACACAGCTGGACTGCAGTATAATCAACCAATCCCATGCAACTACTCAGCAAGATATAAGGCCTCAGTGTTGATCCATCCCCTGTCTTATATGTTGGGGTGGAAATCTGGGGGGGTAAAGATACTATATCAGCACAGAAAGAATGTTTGTTGCAGCTACTTTTTACATACATGTGTGTGTGCTACAGGCTGAAGCTGCTGCTTCTGCTGCTGGCAATAGGCATACATAGGGAGGGTGAAGACTTTGCAGGATGAAAACACAGAAGAGTAACTGTGGGACCTGTGGCAGCTTTCTTTAACAGCCAGAACCAGATTGAGGGAAATTATCCCACTGGAAATGAAGGTATGTGTTTAAGGTAAGTATGTTAGCCACATGTATCATTAACAGAGTAAAAGGCAACATGCTAGGTGTGCCCCAGAACAAGGTAATGGGGACATTAACCATTATGTCAACCACTCGAACAACTGCCAAGTCATGTGTAATGTCATGGTAGTCATCTTGAACATGTGTGCTGGCAACCCTTGCTTCTATCATAACTCCCATATATGTGTGTTACTTTTGCACAGTGGTTGTCTGGAATATCACTGGCAAATCATTGTGGACTGTATTCTGGAATCACTGGGCCACATTTGCATTTCATACTTCAAATTCCTCTGGGAATTCATGGTAATGCATAAACTGACATTCTAGACATGTTCTAAGGTTGTAATAGTAATAATTAAATTGTGTTCCTATCTGTAGGCCTTAGACCACCATTATTTAGAAGCAGACCTTCTATCTGTACTGCATTGAGTGGATAAATAGGTGATGACAAAGTCATACATATCACAATTTATAATAGTGATGTACACATAGATGTATTTGAAATGCTAGACACAGCTGTATCTGAACCAAGGACCATGTGACCTAAAGAAAAAATGTTTTCAAAGTATTTCACAGATTGAGCTATAGAGTCAGTGATGTAGTACATGTGTTTTTACATGCGGTACTGATAAGTGCACACTAAACTGCTGTTACATACATCACTTACACTTGCAACTATGTTTATGGCTTTATAGTGATTTATTTCCCTACCAGATTCCCACTTAAATTGCAATTTACCCATTAATCTTTTAGCAGATTTGAAGTGCAATGTGGTGCATGCTTAATGACGAGAAAATATCAATTACTATGCTTTGCTTCCAACACCTGTGCTAATTAACTGGCTGTGTGGCTTGGTGGGTTGATGCACTGTAGTTCACTTCAGATGGTACTGAGCTCATTATATGGCATAGGTGAACTTTTTGTATGTGATTATTATGCTTATATACAGGTAGTAATGCACCGCCATTTAGCTTAGTTTAGCAATGCTGCACATAGCACAGTATCATGCAATGATTCTTTAAAGGAAAGAAAATTGGGGAGATAGGACAGTGGTGAAATGGGTTGCAAGCAGGGGGTAAAATATAGTGAAAGGCAGGTAGCAATGTGCAGGAAGGGTGTAGGAAAGAACCATAGATATCCATTTCTTCAATAGCAACAACTGTGCACTTACAAAGATTCTTATCTGAATTTGGACTTTCACCCCCAGAGAGAGGGGTGATGACAACATAAGCCCATTGTCAAGCCAGTTGGACCAAATTAAGCATGTCTATTGGACATATTTGCAGAATGGAGAGCTATGTATGGGACAAGATTTTCTTTTTGAGACAGGTGCCCTTTTTTATTTTAATGAGAGAGTGGAATGTTGGGGAAGGGATCTAGGTATGTGTGGGGAAGGTAAGTTGGAAAGGTGAGGAAGCATTTGCAGACAGACAATACATATAAGACAGCAAACAGGGTTAGTGAGGGACACAAGAGGGGTTGAACACCTTGGTTGAGGATGGGGTGGGGGGATCCAGGTACCATGGACATCAGACACGATCATAGTGTGACTCAAATTCTCAACCACTGGACTGTCAGCACTGCACCTTCACTTCTCCTGTGGAGGCAGTGGCTGACACCAGACCCTGTGGCTAGACTGCTGCACCAGGATGGACAGCATGCTCTCCATATGGTGTAGGCATGTGCTGACAGTCTGCTGCACAAGCCTATGCACCATGCCTCTCATTTGTGCATGGGTGACATAGTCATCCCCTCCACCTCCACTCCCAGAGTGGGGCACACTCCCTGCCTGTGGGACAGAACTACCTGACAGACCACATAGTGCAGGAGCAGCAGGGGGTGACACCAGGCTGCAGCCCAGACGTGCTGGGCTCTGGTGCCTTACCCAGGGGAGCCAAGGTAGGTCAATCACCAGGAACCGGCCTACCTTGTTGAGCTGTGGTAAATAAAATACAGACATAATGGGAAAAAAAACGTAACCCAAACAAATGTAATAAATGAAATAAAAGAATACAATAATGAATAAAAGAATACAATAATGAATAATGGAAAAAAATTGAAAAATAATATAATGAGGAACAAAAAAATAAATAATGTAAATGAAATTTTATTTATCAAAAAGCAATATTAAAACACAAATACTATAACCAAATGTACTACAGGTAAGTACTTTTAGATATGTTAGATTTTACTTATAACACTACTGACTGCTATGACATTTATTATTTGAAATACTACCCTGTTCCTTACACATACACTATAATTCAGATCATATTGCTTACAGCAATTACTCAGTGTTGCTTATATCAGATACATGAAATTCCATATGTTCCTCTCAACCTCTTAACATAAGACATTATGGCCCAAGCCATACATAATGGCGGAACAAAGGCACAACAACAGAGAACATTATTAGAAAGTGTGCTGTTACAATAGTAGCAAGGTATTCGGATAACAGATTTGCTATTAAAATGCATTTACAGAGATGTCTAATATCTGCAGTTCAGAGGACTGACATTTTTTTCATACATTGATCCTCATCAATGTGGCAGTGGCAAGCCAGTAAAACAAGATCCTATACCAAACAGACCACACAAATGGTGCAATATTCACTACATTCTGCAAAAATTGTGACAGTTGAGAGGTATGACCATGTACACTGATTACACTTGACAGCTCAACATTTAAAGCACAGGTCTATAGGTGTGCACATCACATACAACTATGGTTATGTTTTATTGATGAAATGCTAAAACAGTATTTAAAACAGCATAATTTTTCAGTTGGCTGATGTGGGATTAGAACCCCCAAGCAGTGACTACAGTAATACTGAACATTTTATTTGAAATACAAAATTATCACAGCAGTGTCTCCTTTTACACTTTATTGATTCATGTTGTTTCAAGCTATGCATTTACTAACATGGATAGATGCCTAGGACTTCTGTTAACATACATGTTTACCCTAATCAGTTATTGACTACAATCAACAGCATATGTCTGACAATGAGTGGACCATGACATACACTCTTAATCTGGGTATTCCACAACATTAACTAATGGTTGGAAGCTATACTACACAGTACTGCATGCTTACTTGCTTTAACTTGCTTTTACAGTTCAGATATGCACTGACACATTAATAAAAGTCTATCATGTCTCAGGTATTTCATACATGATTGTTAAAGTTGCAATCCCTGTATTTTTTATTTTATTCTTAAGTTATGCACTCATTTATTACTTTATTGATTTTCTTATATACCACAAGCTTGCCTCATCCTGGCCAAACACCTTGCATGGAACCACACATTGCAAGCTCTCTGTTCTGCAGCTGTGGTAAGACAGAGAAATCATTATGCATACCAGTTTTCCACAGATTCAGCTTGTATATTAATAAATTACTAGAAAACATACTTATATATCTGTGAGGTGTTCCCTGCTTGCACCTCTTGAATCCAGTGATCCAAAGTACCCCTCTTCCGTTGACGGAGTTCATCATACTGGTGACAACACTGCTCACAGGTGCGGGTGATATCAGTTGTACTGGTTGGGTCCCTGGCCAAACTATCCCAGACCTCAGACTTGCATTCTGAGCCAAGATAGTTGTCATGCAGCAGCCGTGGTTCATGGTGCTGTACCAGGAGTCCAATAAAAATCCTAGACTCCAGAACACTCCAATGCTGTGCCCTAAAGTACACTCCTTCCCCCACAACAGCCATGTTCACAGTCAAGATCAGGCTGTAAGGAATACTGTGCCATTCCCACCTATTGCCCTTTAAATAGGATGCATTCTCACCATTACATGTCATCCTGAAACTTTCAAAAATGCACCTTGTCGCTTAGCATCACACAAACATGGGAGACCCCTGTTTAAGTGATGTTTAGCAATGGACAAACTAGGAAAAAACATTACCCATGTTTAAGCAATGCTTAGCATCATGCAGCTTTTCTAAATATAGCAATAATTGAATTTAAAGTGTACAGATATTTCAGTGACCTAACACAGTTTCACAGTAGTATATGTAAAAGGACTCAAACCCAGGACCAAGTACATTATAGGTTATTACTCAACCTATCTCGCTACAAGGGCACTGAAAGGAACTAGTGTATCTTCAGATAAACTTCAAAGGTGCTACTGTCAGTGTAGCACAGGTTCACTGCATGCTATGACAATTGAAAGCATCCAGTTTCTATATTTAGATGTCTGGTACATGTCTGATGTGTGGTTGAAAAGAGCTAAGCACAGCTAAATCACTTGGCAAATTGCGCAAACATGCACATAATGAGACAAAAAAATGATTGAATGTATCCAGTTTCTATTTTTAGATGTCTGGCACATATCTGATGTGTGGTTGCACAGAGCTAAGCACAGCTAACTCACACTGCACATTGCGCGCAAATATGTACATAAAAATAAACAAAAAAATGATACATATAAATTAGTGAAATAATTGCGTACACAGCTCTGGTATTATTTCTTATGCAATGTTCGGAAAGGTTTATGGGCTGACAGATATGTGGGTGTCACATAGGTGTTACACAAATTCAATATCCATATTCTGTGAACCTCCCTTAGGTGCGCCACACCATTAATATGCATGGTGTACTGCCGAGGGAAGAATGTGGCCATGTACACGGATGCATTCCTTATAGGCTCTACATGGTGCCTACACAGACTTTATTGAATCCTGGGGAATGTAAAAATCAGTTATTTTCATCACTTGAATAACAGCTCAGGTGGTTACATTTCTAAGCATATTTCCCATTATCTCATGTTGTAATACTCAATAATTTTCCTCTACATAATAATACAGAATTCATTACATAACTTATAATAAAAGCAAGGTCAAAATGCAGTGGCAGGCTGCTTGTGTGTTTCTAATGGCACTCTTCTGATGTGTCCTTTGTTCACACTGCAACTTTCACAAAGCTCAATTATCCTGTCTTATCCTAACCTTGAAATAAACACAATTATTCCTTTCAGCCTAGATTGCTTTCTCACAGATAAGAGATATTCTTTCTGGCATAGCTTGCTTAAAAGCAATGTAATTCTATTCAAAGAAATCCATTTTGACACTTACACTTTTTGTTTTCATCATGTTAACAATATTCAACCAATATTATAGCAATATTTAAAAATCCCATCTTAAGTTAGCCTACAGTTAGAGAGAAGAACAAGTTAGATATTTCCATAAACAAGAATCATTACACATTTGTACATAAGGGCTGCTGCTCATCAGAAATCCAGTTCACAACAACATGAATTCCCAATTCCAGCCAACAAATATTCCATAATGTCCACTATTTCAAGTGGCCTTCTTAAAGTCCAGTTAAATATATACTTCATTATTGTCCGTTATTGGTTATATGTGCTTGTTGAGATGTCACAGTACCAAAACATCCAACAATGGGATTAGGACTGCAAGTAATTTTTGCTAAGTAATTCCTAAACATAGACTCCCTTTAGGTTTAAATAACTCTTAGATGATAATTTGATACCAAATAAGGTTATTCTTGTTTAAAAAACAAGCTGGTATCGATATTTGTTGTTATTATTATTATTATTATTATTATTATTATTATTATTATTATTATTATTATCATCATTTGTTCTTGAATCTAAGTTATGCTTCTAATTATGCAGCACCACTCAACTCACACCAAATATAGTTTTGAAGTTTATTCACTTCTTAGGTTACCCTGGCCAACCCTCCACTTCCTTCCACCCAAAATCTTCCCCTCTATCCCCTCCTCTCATGTATGGCTAATAGTAATTACAAAACCCACCAAATAAAACATAAAATGTAAGTTTCTGTGCATAAATCGATTGTTGTATTATATAGTAAATATTACTCATGACTGAAACAACAATACCATAAGTGTATTTTTATATGACTCACACCTTGTATGTTAATAAAATAATACTACCTACTATGCTAAAAGCTTTGAACTCTCCACTCCTAATACCTCAATCTAAAATTTCTAATGACATGCATTAAGGACCCAATAACCAGTAATCAATAAATAAATAAATCCTTTGCTCCATTTAAGAAATATGTTTTATGTGATTTATGATCATATAATTACTCCATAAGCTGAAAGAATTTAACGAAAAGTTAATTAAATGTCCTTTTAAATATATGTTCTTACTTTCATCAAATACAAAAATGAATGGTTAATCTCCAAGCCTGTGAGCAGTGTTAGTGAGTTTCTTCCAAATGTAAATGTCATGTGCTGTGTAAAGGAATGGAAGATAAGAACTATATACAACTCACAAGTGGTAGGTCAGTCAAATAACCATCTGTATTATCTGATGGACTATACTTAGCCACTGACATGCAGACCTCATGAACATCAATGAAGAAGAGAGTTATTGGATGATTTTTTTTCTTCCAAAAGAGTCCATGGTAACTACATGCAGAGGTATGTACAAATGTTCATCATTAGATCACTGTTACATTAACCATAACTATATATAAAGTATCCTACCAGGGATCAGACATTTGGTCAGTCTACAAAGCTTTGGGCAACTTCCTCATGCACCATGCATTCACCCTAAGCACAAGGGTATTTACTGCTATAACACAGATGTAGGATTGTGATTCTTTCCATATGTGAACTCAGACCGACTTCTTGTTACTCAGAGTCAGTAATGTCTGTGGCTGGCTTCAGCTACAGTTTGGGCAGATAAATATCCCAGCTGGGGAATGGAACCTTCCTTTTCTGAAGAAAAGTTTTTTTTCTAAAAATTGCTTATGTCTGTCAAGAAGGGTACATATATGATAGACAAATTCCTTATAAGGACTCCCATTCCTCTTATATTTTGTTATTTAGAAGATCAACATGATACTAATTCATGTCATGTTTACCTTTCATTTACTCCTAAAACATTAATTAGCAGACAAATATTCCTTAAAATATTTCTTGAAAACAGGGAACTCAAAGAGTTGGCATGAGAATCTATGACAAGGAACTTGTCTTCAGTGGAACTGTCCTGTAGAAGAAAAATAAACTCATTAAAAATGTTTTAGAGGAATCTTGGACTTTGTCCTGTTTGTTATGGCCTGGGTCTGATGTATCCACTGAGGTACTTTTGCAGCCCTCAGACAGTCAATTCAATTCTTCGAGTTCCCCTGGTGTCATGTGTCAGGAGGCCATTAAGGCCCAGGAATTAAGTATGCCCATTTAGACCACTTGTCAGGCTGGTGTCAAGAAGGGAGAAGCCATGATCATAATCTCTGAAGGAGAGGGAGGTAGTAATTAAGTTTTGGTGACAGAGGACATTTCCATTTCCCCTACGGAGATACAGCCTTTGGATGCTACCCCTAAAACTTTAAGGCTGGAGAACCCTAAAAACAGAACTCAAAAGACAAAATATTTGCCTCCTCCTTCCACCCACTCTCTGCAGAAACTTTCTTAAGAGGGCTAGTGTAGTTTTGCCCATGGTCTGTTTAAAAGCAATCCATTCACTTCACCCTCTTCCAGTTTCTGCACAAGTTAAGCGAAAGAGACACCCCCCTTCTTCAGGTCACAGGATTTCTCTGAATCTAATGCAAAGGATCTGGATTATACCTCACAGCTAACCTAATCTACTCCTTATTTCTGAAACAGAAAACATCCATTACTCAAACTCCCATAATAAATAAGTTTAATTTGGAGGAACTATCTCAAAAATGAAAGATTTTTTTAAATAAGAGGATACGGTGTCAGAGTCTCAAAGAGAAACTATGAACTATAAGAACTACTGAATATGGATTCACCTAAACTAGTAGCCATTCCCCCCTTTAAGTGCCACAGAGAATTAATTTGCTTCTGAATCTGTTTCCCTTGACTATCAACCCACTATGCCCAAGAAACCTTACAGATTCTACAGGCTACCCGAGTCACATAAATCTCTGTACAAAATCCCTGTGACAGACCTAGATATAATTTTGATTGATGGAGACAGATATACTGAGGCATTTTCTTCTTCCCACCCTGTTTCAAATAACAAAGGTAGTCCTTCCTTTGACAGATCTGGTAAGAAGATCTGTTGTTTAACTACCTTGGCATTTAGAGCAGTTAATTACCAACCTAAAATGTCCAAGTATCCTCTGTTTATTTTTTGCTGATATTCAGTAAACCCTAGCTTGTGTACCAAATTCTGACATTAAATCTTTGCTCTGTGTTGAATTATGCTCCATAGATCACCAAGCATTCTGTAAAGTGTGCATCTGATGAAATGGATGCTGTGCCCAGTCTGGTTCCCAGTGGCACAGTCCAGTACAGGAATGCATGAATTAGACTACGGGATTTTCCTGATGATGTTAAGGCTCAACCTTTGTATGGTAATTCTTAAGCTGAAGTATTATAACTCTTCAATACATTACTCATTTTTTTCAGCAGCCAGGGGTTCAAACTAAATTTTAAACCCCTCCCATGGGTCAGTGTCTCCAGGGTGTCTACTAGAAACCTTTCTATTGAAAGTATAGTCCTTTCAGGCTTATTTTCTGAATATGCCTCCCAAAGCATGTCCACAGCAAGAAAGATCATCAGAATTCTGGGTTACGTGGCTACTTCCATCCTAATAGTATCTTTGCAAGACTATGTATGAGAAAACCCAAAGGTACCTCAAATCAGTTTGTCTTTAACATCTTCATCACTTAACTTTCAAATTCTGGTACTCATTTTCATCAAGAAAGTACTTCCATGTTAGGCCAATCAGGTATTTTACAATGCAGGCCTCCCATTCTCTCCCCCTGCCTGCGTAGTCAGTCACAACAAATATTTCAAACTTTGCTTGGGGGTCAGATTCCCAAGACATCAAGGATTACAGCTTGTGGGAGCCTCATTTCAGGATAAAGCATATAAATCTCAAGGAGATGTTGGTTCTAATAAAAGGTATCAGCGATCTACGTCACTGTGGACACCAGTGTCCCAGTTAGTGATAACAGATAACACCAAAGTGATATGGTATATATAAACAAACAAGGGAACACAAAGTCACATTCCCTGTGCAGACAAACCATTATTGCATGGGAACCAACAATTCAGAACAACCTTTTCCTTCAGGCTACATGCATACATTCCAATTAAGCAGAATATCATATCATGTACCTTGATCAGATATCGGATAGACCATTATAAGTACATGTTACACCAAGAGGTATTCTAAGACATTGTCCATCTGTGGGGAATTTCCTGAGTAGATCTGATTGACTCATATCTCAACAGACAATGGATTCAGTTCTGTTCCAGGATACCTTACAAAAAGACCTAGAAAGCAGCTATAATCTCTTTCCCATGGATGGAAATATTCCTGTGTGCTTCTCCTCCACTTTCATCTAATTTCCAAATTCCTTCTAAATATCAAGATGGACTTGCTGAAGATGCTTCTGATAACCATCATCTGGTTCAGATTCATCGGTTCTGTCTTCTCATGCATCTGGACAAGCCCAAATACCAAAACTCTTTCTACAAGAATGGATTTTCTTACACATGATAAGTGATCCTAATCTAACCCCACCATTCAAAACCTCAGTCTGAAAGTATGGATGATAGACATTTGATCCCATTTACACGCCTTCTTGAGGATGAGCAGCAGGTATTAAAAGAGGCTAGAAAATCTGTTATTAGGGAATGGATCTTCTTTTTTATTTATTTATTTTTTTTATTTATGTTTGGTCCTCTTAGAACTCATTGTTACCAGTATAGCTCCCAGTATCCAACATTCACAGTGGGTCAGCCAACTACTCTCCAACCCCCTGGACGTACTCCATTTTTGTTGGGGCTGGTTGTGGATCCTGAGGGCTTGTCCCATCTGTGCTTCAATCCAGGGTTTTTTTTTCATGACATACTCACTTCCCTTCCCCCATCACACATGTTGTTTATGTCTAAGGGCATCTCCCCTATTTCGACCATGCCCCCTTAGGGGTATCTGCAAATATCCATCCATGTGGCATGCACTCCCATCCTTTGCCTGCTGCTGCATCAGTCATCAAGCTGCAGTCAGGGTTTTATCCCTCTATGCCACCAGAACAGCTCTGCTTGGAATGGCTCTTGTCTATTTTTGAGACACCCACTAGGAAATCATTTCCATTTGGCTATGTATGACAAGCAGAGGCTTCTTGGGTTCATCAGTACATGTGTGAATTGCTCAGCTCATGCTTAGAGTACACTTTTATACCTTTTAACTGTTTCTGCTTGTCTGCCTTTGGATCCGCCCTTTTCGGCTTTATTTTAGGTTAAACAGTTTTAAAATGGATTTTGCATATTAGGTCAACTAGAAAACAAGTGGCCCCTCCTTGGGATTTTAATTTTGTTTTGTAGAAGTTAATGGCCTCCACTTTTGAACCAGCAGCCAGTGCTACTTTGACATTTATGACTTGGAAGACATTTTGTTTATAGCTCTGATTATGGCTAGATAAGTATCTCAGCCGAAGGCCTTTATGTCTCCACATCCTTTTCAGATTTGTTACAAGAACAAGGTGAGTCTTAGTGCCAACCTTCCTTCATGCCAAAGGCTACTTTGGAGTTTTCTTTAAATCAGAACTTCTGAAAAAAAAAAGTCTAACTACCAAAAACTACCATAGCAAAATGAGGTAGACAAGGAACTTTCCTTTTAATCAGACCATTATTATCCCTGTGTTCTATCCTGAACTTAAAAACAGAGGTGAAAGAGTTATGCATACATTGGATGTTCATAGACAATTGCAATTCTACCTGGACAAGACTAAAGACTTTGGAACATCTCTCTTCTTTGATGGTAAAAATAGAGGGAAGTCAGTTTCTAAACAAACCATCTCTAGATGGCTGTCTTTGGCTATCAAATTTTCTTACTCTCACCATGGAAACCTCCCCTCTCAGAAAGTCATTGCCCACTCTACCAGAGTTGTGAATACATCTGAGGATTTCTGAAAAGGGGTTAGCTGTAGTCCAGTCCTAGAAGGGACTATATGGTCTTCTGTGCACACCTTTACTAGCACTACAAACTGGATGCAACATCCAGGGTGAGAGCTGGATTTGTTAAAGCCATCCATCAAGGGGTTCTAGATTCTGGTCCTTGTCCATACACCCTTTCTTCCTGAGCTGCAGCAATCATCCTGTATTGTTACAACTACACAACAATGGGCTAATGAAGAACATAGTACAGTTGAGAAAGATGACTTACCATATGAGTAAATATTCAACTAGATCACTCTTGCAGTATCAGCAACCTCTCAGCTTCCCTCTTTTCTTCCTGCTCTTTCCTTGACAAGGGTGGGCTAACCTGCTTTATCTTTTTTTCCTTCCTGACATGATAAGACATGACAGTCTCTGATAGTTTTGCTATAAGTGCTATCAAGCTACAGACTTTAACCTCCCATTTTGGTAAGAAAGATTTGAATTTTTTCATGCCCACACATTTCTCTTATACTAGCACATATTCTCAAGCTACAGGTAAACACACAGTGTGTTTGAGGAAGAGATGGATATCAGATTCTT